>NC_056630.2:197658259-197963259 GCF_002870075.4 Lactuca sativa | reverse complement strand
TAATCATTCTGCTAAGGAGCCCAAACTTGCCATAGCTAGGGATCTAACCAATCCATCCCAACACTAACCACTCCGAACTAGCGAAACGAACCAAATCTCTCCCAACCATGCGATAGTTATTGCATCCTCCAAAACCTTCTCCATAAGATCACATCCCCTAACTACCAACCAATTATCTGAGGTATGCAATGGCATATAACATAATCACAAGCAAGCCATACAATAACACAATACTTATACCACAATTTGATGCAGAACCATAACAATATAATCATGACATAAGCTGACAGAAAAACAAAAGTTACGCACCTTCATTACTCAGTGCTGCTCGAATTCCTGCTGAAATCTACCGGAAAACTCGGCTCTGAGCCGTGGGCACCCTTGCCGGGCCTCGACAACTGCTGGCGGTACTCGAAGTCCCAGGGGCAGGAGCTGGCACCTGCCCTGCTGGATACAAACTCGGACAGTGGGCCTTCTTGTGGCCCCTCTGACTGCAATGGAAACATAATGGATCAAGCCCCTGGACGACGGTAACAACACAGTCTCTGCTAAAATGACCGATCTGGCCGCACTTGAAACACCCAGCATCGCCACCACTCCTACGCCTACACACACCCATGTGCGTCCTTCCGCACTTCCCGCATCGACTGCGGCTCTGATAGTTCCTCGTCCTCAAATCTGGACCCTTGGGCCTCTTACCCGAACCTGTGGCTACCTGAGTCTCATCAATTTTCCTTTTCCCTTCTGACTCCCTGCCCGACTCTCGCTCCTGCGTTACCCCAACGGCAACGCCTGCTAACTGAACAACAGATGTCTGATCCTGAAGCCTCGCTATCAATCTATCAGTGATCCCCACGACCATGTCGGGCAGATCCTCGCGAATGGCTCGCGAAACTTCCTCAACTATCCAATCATGCAATGGTCTCTCTTGGAGACAAAATTCCCCACTCACCCCTGCCCCCTGATGGCAGGAACTAGAAATGGGATCTCCCTCCTTGATGGATCCCTGAACTCCATAAGATTCGGGACCTAGACGAGCCCCAATCTGTCCTGAAACTAACCCGGCCTTAAAGGCCTCAAGATGACTGTCCATGAGCTCCACAATGGCCTCTCTAACCGAACCGAAAATCACTGGAGTTTGATCAATGATGTTGCGCGTAATCTCTGCGGAAATGAAATCCCTCATCTGATCATCAAGCTGCCCGGCTCTGAAGCCCGAGCCAGACCCCTCCTCGACACCTGAACTGCTAACTGGTATCTCGCGCAACGTCACCATGCTGAAAATATAACAATTCCTGATCAATGGACACACTATTGCTGAGGGATTTCTCACTCACTACACCATTCCTGGTTTCGTCTTGGCCCCTCTTGAATCGAGTACGGATCCTCTGCTTTCAGTAGTATGGGCCCCTACTACCTTCCACATCTATCCGTACTTTCCTCAAGAGTTACCTCAACTCCACCAAATCCTCTTTTCTCTACTACTGATCTCTGCTACTCTCATCCTAGGCTTGCCCTAGGGAACTTCTGACTCCACCCAACCCAGTCCTCAGCTGCTGAAGGCCTCCTTGTAATGCCAATTAGCCACCACCTGAATACCATCACATGCAATGAGGCTCGGATAATCCTTCGAGTAAAAGTCTCGTCCCTACAACGGTTAGACTCAGACGAGAGCTGCGCAGTAGGGCCAAATCCAGCACTCTGAGATTATTCGACCCTGATCACATGTGATGTGACGTATTCACCTAATGGCTAACTCCCATCACTCAGAGTCCCACAAAGCACAAAGCAAGCAGCATTCGGATAAAGGAAACGTACTCAGGCAAAACTATTCTCATGACAAGAAATTGCACTAGCATACAATGCTAAGCTCATACTATCAGGCATAACCTACACAGGCTATCCTACTACTTTCTACTCAATACTAGCATGCAATTGTCATCAAGCTGGAACACATAAAGCAGACACATAAGGCATCATCCTAGATCCTTAGTCCTATTCTAGCATGCTGTTCTACTGAAGCTGGAACTGAAACTGAACTTAAACTGACACTGAAACTGATATTGAAAATAATAACATAACTTGTATGGGTAAATTGGGAGTACTTACTTGAGCTCGGTTGATTGCATGCACCACACCTCTTTTCTTTTTTCAAATTTCTTTTCTTTTGAATTCTTTTTGTTTTTCTAAAACTGTTTTTCGTTCTCAAAATTCTTTTTACAAAACTGTCTTTTCACTTTTGAAAACTTTTTATCCGACCCCTCAGTTTGAGTTCAGGCACCCCCGGGAGAATGCCCGAATCCCTCAAACCAAGGCTCTGATACCAACTTGTAACGACCCAAAAATTACGACAAAAAAAAATTTCTTTTAAAACCTTACTAAAACTAGATTTACAAAACGTATCATAAGTTAAACATAATTTTCGAGTATTAAATTCAAAACATAATATCATTATCAGAGTCAAACATTCCCAGGCTAACTAATCTATGGTGTGTGCCATGCGATCATCCCGAGCTCCTTCACCCGCTACCGGAAGTACCTGAAAACAAAACTGAAACCGTAAGCACGAAGCTTAGTGAGTTCCCCACCTTACCACATACCATGCAAACATATAACAACCAATGTTCAGCTAGGAGTTACGGGCCTTGCCCACACTCGGGAAGATACGGGCCCTGCCCACACTTTGCTATCTGGGAGATACGGGCCTTGCCCACACTCGTGAAGATACGGGCCCTGCCCACACTTCGCTATCTGGGAGATACGGGCCTTGCCCACACTCGTGAAGATACGGGCCCTGCCCACACTTCGCTATCTGGGAGATACGGGCCTTGCCCACACTCGTGAAGATACGGGCCCTGCCCACACTTTGCTATCTGGGAGATACGGGCCTTGCCCACACTCGTGAAGATACGGGCCCTGCCCACACTTCGCTATCTGGGAGATACGGGCCTTGCCCACACTCGTGAAGATACGGGCCCTGCCCACACTTCGCTATCTGGGAGATACGGGCCTTGCCCACACTCGTGAAGATACGGGCCCTGCCCACACTTCGCTATCTGGGAGATACGGGCCTTGCCCACACTCGTGAAGATACGGGTCCTGCCCACACTTCGCTATCTGGGAGATACGGGTCTAGCCCACACTCCAACCTCGGAGAGATACGGGCCCTGCCCACACTCAACCGCTAACCCATAACATACAAGTATCACGCAGACAACAAGTATAAGCAACTCTATCATATTAACACATATATCATACTTGACTAAACCCAGAGATACGGGCTCGGCCCACACTCTAGCACTAGCATCTCGTCTACACGGGTCGGCCTTGGTGCCTTAGACCCGTTCCTACTGGAAAGGAAACTCACCTGATACTGCTGAACTGCTGCGGATAGCCCCTTTGACCGCTACTTGACCACTGACTCCAAACTGCTGCTCCGCTAGCTCCCCGAGCTACCAATATCAACATAACACTTAGTCTAACTGACCTTCAAAGGTCAACCAAGTCAACTCTGGTCAAAGTCAACATCCTGGTCAAAGTCAACCTTCCAGGTCAACCCTACTCGTCGAGTCACCCTAATGACTCGCCGAGTTCATAATTCCAGAGTCCTTCCACTCGCGACTCTACTCGCCGAGTCAGACCCTGACTCGCCGAGTTTACTGATTCTCGATTCCTGTCCCGACCAACTCACTGAGTCCTGGCTCGACTCGCTGACTCGAGTCTTAACTCAAAGGGTTTGGGACCACTCGACCTGACTCGCCGAGTCTAAGAACAGACTCGCCGAGCACACGACAAACTTCATCCAACTCGACGAGTTGTTCATCCAACTCGTCGAGTTCATGCCCATCTTCATCCGAATCGACGAGCTGTTCATCCCACTCGTCGAGTTCCTCCTCATCTTCAAGCTACTCGCCGAGTCCACTCGAAGGACTCGTCGAGTCCACTAAGATCCACTTACATGTAGAGGACTTCCGAGTCATGCATGAGCTCCAAACTATAGATCTACCCTCCCCAAGCCTATTTCCCACGTAAAGTTGCAACCTTTACGTGTAGAGAGTGAAATCTAGGCAAAATACACCCATAGCTAGGGTTTAGGACCAAGAGACTCCAATTTCCGCCCAATGGCTGATACTTTATGGGATTACATACCAAAATAAACATGGATCTGAGGTAGCAACTTCAGATCTGGACCTCAAGCTCAAGATTGGTCTTAACATGGCTTAAAAGCCCCAAAACTCATAACCAAGGGAAAATCTGGAGGAGAGAAACGAATTGATACCTTCCAATGCTCTGAAATGCTTCCCAAACTTCAGATCCAAAGCCACTCCCTGATGCTTCAAGGATTCCCACTCCTTCTTCTTCCTTAAACCCACTCAAAAATGGCTAGAAGCTTGAATGAACACAATGGGGGCTTAAGGTGCGGCGTTCTGGGTGCAAGAGGCTGTAAAGGAGCCCTAGGAAGAAGATTAAGATGCTTAAATAGGCTCCAAGCCCCGGATTTAGGGTTTTCCTCGCACAGACCAGACTCGCCGAGTCCACTTGGCCGACTCGTCGAGTTGGTCACTTTCTTATCGACCCGGATCCCGCTCCGACTCGCCGAGTCCTTCCTTTGACTCGTCGAGTCCCTCTTAAATTTAGGGTTTCCTTTACTTTCTTGGCTTTCAAAATCCTGGGTGTTACATCCAGTCCATAATCTCAACAGGCTTTGGGCTCCCTGAGAGACTCGGTGGTTTTGCACTCAATAAGTTCTTATACGTCCGTCCATCATTGTCTTTTCCCCTCTCCGGTCCATTTCTTCGTTCTCCTTGATTCCCAGCTTGATTCACAGGGAGGGTGTAGTTTCCTTCCTCCGATTTCCCGGGGACCAGTTCAGGTTGTACAATCGGTATTGTAGCTTCCTCTCGGTTCTGTTGAAGTAAGCGTCTGGTCTCCTCCATTTGACGATCCAACATTATTTGGATCATCGCTTGTACTCTGACCATAGTGATTGGCTTAGGAGCGGCTACCACAACAAGTATTTGCTCAATCACTAGGGGTTGATTCCTGTTTCCGTTCGCATTCCCAACTTCGCTTCGTGTTCTTTCGATTTCGATCTATACACCAAATCATAAGTTCGGTGTGTAATGACGAGAATTAAGATAGGAAAGATTCGACGTGTAATTCTCCCTATCACTCCTAAAAGTTACATGCCAGTTCTAATACCGTAATTAAAAGTTTAGAAATCTAAACACATAAAATTTCCATATCTGGTCGGCAATAGACCATAGATCTGATCAACCGATAAGGCATCACAAAGCATTTAGCACCTAAAAGCATTTTAGTCATATTCCTTAATTAAGCTAATGCTTGTGTCTATTCAGGTGTACTACCTAATATATTAGACACACTCCTCATGATCATCGCTTAGCATTCTAAGTTTAAGTTTAGAAATAAATCCTTATTCCTAGTTCGCTTAAACTAATGCTTTGATACCAACTGTGACATCCCCATTTTCACGGCTAGAAAAGATCGATTTTTGTTTATACTATATAAAAATCAGAGTACCTCTTTTAATAAAAATGTTGCGGCATTTGTTTCCAGAAAAACATGATAAATACGTTATCAAAGAATTTTTGAAGAAATGTATTTTTATTCCATTTAAAACCTACGGATGTCATCGTCAATACAGAAACATAAGCATAAACAGAACTTGCATTCATTTACACTAGGGATCTACACCTCTTTTAAATCTCTCAGTGTAAAGTAGCTTCGTATCAACACATATGATAGAAATAAGCTTGAGTGGGTCAGGTTGGGAAACCTGGTGAGTACATAGGGTTTTCAACCCACAATAATATAATTATTATGTTTAAACATCAAAGAATCAACCTAATTACCCATCCCCGTTATCTTACTCGTAAGGGTCTACCCTAAGAGTCATCTATCCTGCATTCATTCATTCTGAAGTCCCTTGCTTTTAGGGTTTATAAGACAGGCACTAAGTCCATAGCTGCCAATGCTCATTCGTAAAGCACTAAGTCCTTAGCTGCTATTGTTTTTTCAGTGTGTACAAAATCCATAGCTACTAGTGTTTATCTAGTAGGTACTAAGTCCATAGCTACCAACGTTTATCTATCAGGTACTAAGTCCATAGCTACCAGCATTTATTTAATAGGCACTAAGTCCATAGATGTCGATGTTATTTATTAGGCACTAAGTCTATAGCTTCCTATGTTCACTTATATCATCTTTTATCTCTCATCATTCATCTACCCATGTTTTACCCAACATATTCGTAGATATAAAATATATATAGTTTAAATCATTTAAAACATGTATAAAATCGTTCATCCAACATAAATAGCAAGTATACAGGTTATATGCACACATAGCACATAATTTATATAAAATACTTCATATCTATATGTAAAATGAAAGTAACTATGCACTTACTTGTTAAGGTGGTGATTCCGAACTCAGACGGCGCTTCGCTTCTATTAATTTATTTTCTTTTGACGAAACCTAGTATCATTACCACTAGAGTTTAGTATAATATTCACCGAGACTAATTATTAGTCTATCTATTATTACTATTATATAAGCGTTAAACAATACTCTTCACCCACTATGTACAGACAGGGGCCAAACATAAAACATCTGAGGGCAGGACCATTTTGGCATATAGCACTTCTGAAATCCAACAACCATATGCGGCTCTTTAAACCAAATTCCCCGTACTACGAGTGGTTAAAAAGATATTATAACGACAGTTATATAACTCATAATAATAGCCCAAATATTTATTATAAGTTCCTAATAACAATACTATATTTAAATAAAAGCTATATTTAAAATAGGGTAGGCGTATCTTACCTACAAGGGGGTTTGGCTAGAATCCGGGCTCGGCAGGAGCAGAACTTCCAAGCCGAAACCTCTTCGTCTCGGAGCTGTCAAGCGCTCCGGGGTTTTTCTTCTAGCGCTTTGGGAGTTTTGGGAGGTTTAGAGAAAGAGTAGAGAGAGAAGGGTGGAGGTGTGAAGAAATGACGGTGGAAGGGGTTGTATTTATGGGGTGAAATATGGCTGAAATTGGTGCCACATGTCACCATCTAGTGGCAAGCCTTGGGGAGAAAGCAATGGCCAATATTGTGTCACATCATCCCTTGCAGCATCACTCTGCCGATTTCTAAACCCCGTAACTTTCGCATACGAGCTCCGTTTTTGACGTTTTTTATATCCACGCGTAGGTAAAAACAAGATCTACAACTTTCCTTTTGACTCCGTTGGCTAATTTTGGCCGATCTTAAATTTAATTGTAGGAGGAGATTATATTGTTAAGTGACCACGTAAATTCATAACTTCTACATACGGGCTCCATTTTCGTCTGTCTTTTTACCGTTACGCTACTAATAATGATATATTCAACTCTCATTTAGGTTGCGTTGGCCAAAAACTGCTCGATTTAAAATTTGAATTCTGGGTTATGCATTGCTCGGCCAAATCTTAGAAAAATCATAATTTACTCATATGAAGTCAGATTTGGGCGTTCTTTTTATGCACACTCATGGTTTAACGTATACTACAACTTTTTTTTAGATCACTAAGGCTAAAAATCACTCTATCGTAAATTCACTATTTACATCGCGCGGTGTCGTGCCGGTTCCGCCACAAAATTTCGACGGGCCATAACTTCTTCGTTATAAATCGGATTTCGGCATTCTTTATATGTACGGAATCCTTGTAACATATGCTACAACTTTTATTAAGACTATTCATTCTAAATAATCTTCTATCAAAAAGTCATTTTTGACACTTATTGTCTCTAAATTAACTAGCCCGAATCTACGGGTGTTACAACACTATTATAATATTAAAAGTTAATACTTATATATATATATATATATATATATATATATATATATATATATATATATATATGTATAAGACAAGTCAGTCTTACCATTAGTAGGCCTCATTCACGAAGCCGGTCTATAAGGGGGTATAAGGTTATTGCCTGTAAAATGGTGGTTTAATGGGTGTCTAGTCTCACCCGCTGCTTCCGTGACTGGTGGAGGGTTGTTAGCCGAACGGGTAGGATATGACATTAATTCTTGTTATAAGTATAATGATAATTATATAAGTAACTAAATGTTTTATTAAAATCCCAATCTTAGTTTCTCTAGGAAAAATGTGAAAATGTTGTTATTCCATGAAATTGCACTTTGCACCTTGCTAAGTCGTTAGTGGAGCGTGTATGGTTTACCGCCACACTAATTTAGGACTAGCAAGGGTGGCAAAGGGTAGATTGATGTTAATCGTAGATTAATGGAGCATGTGTGATTAACCGACACATTGATTAGATGGTTTGTAACATTATGAGTACCAAGCACATTTGCATGGTTATTCACACCTTGTTTGTGATCCTCGGCAATCCATTCACAAACTTGAAGGGCATAATCGAGATTTAAACATGCCATTGAAAAGTTCTATGAATCTTAAAAGAATATAGGAATTTCAATCCAATTTAAAACTTAATAATCAATTTCGTTTTTCATGGTGGAAATTGGTAAATCGTCATTTACCTACCTTCAAATATTTTACAATTGGATTACGGCATCCCTCTTCCGAGTTGTAAAATATTGTGTTGGATCCTAGCCTTAATATTTCATTTAGGTGTAATATTAAGGATTCTCATCTAATCTAAACTTTGTTTTTTTTTCTTTTCAGATGTCTATCCCAAACAATGCTCCAGGCTCCAACCCTTATAACTCATTGTCCCTCATGAACTTGGTTGGGAGAACTATCTTCGATGGGTCAAAATTTAACGATTGGATTAGAAACATTCGTATGGCCATTCGCTATGAGGACAAAGAATATGTCATCGATAAAGAGCTGAAGGAGATTGATGAACAAACTGCTACTCCCAAGCAAATCGAGGAATACAAGGTTCATGAGAGGGACGCGACAAAGGTGTTGTGCATTATGATTGCTACCATGACTGCTGAGCTTCAAAAGTCCTATGAGGGCTTCAGGCCCTACGAAATGCACCAAGATTTGATGGAAAGGTACCATCAAAGTGCTCAGAAGGAGAGGTATGAGATTATTGCCTCCGTGATCACAACAAAATGAAGGATGGAGAGTCCATCACGGCCCACTTTCAAAAGAGGCAGAGATATGTGGACTGCTTGCTGAAGTTGAATGTGAACTTCGATGAAGAGTTAGCTATTGACACCATCCTACATTCATTGCCTCCTTGTTATGATCAGTTCAGAATGACTTATCATATGAACAAAGAGGAAGTCACTCTGAGCAAGCTTCAAGGCCTACTAAGAACTACAGAAAGGAATTTAAAAGGCAAGGCTGGTGTACGTACTCCTACTATTGTTACCCCTATTCTGGAAATTGGACATGGGAAAGGGAAGAAGAGGAAGGCTCCTTCTAAGAGTCGCAAGGGAAAGTCTCTTGATGGATCTTCTTCCAGTGGGACTAAAGTTGGTTTCGCTAATCCCTCTACCAATCCAAAGGAAGCAGAGTGCTTCCATTGTCATGAAAAAGGGCAATGGAAATGAAGCTGCCCCAAATACTTGCAGGACATTAAGGATGGGAAGATAAAGCCGACCTTCATAGGTATTACTATTCTTTCTAATAACTCATCACATGCTAATTCTTGGGTCTTTTATACAGGTTATGGATTTCACATTTGTTCTGATTTGTAGGGACTAAAAAGAAGTAGGGATGTGCAGCACGGGAAGATAAACTTAATCATGGGAATTAGGAAAATATCGTCTGTCACAAAGATTGGAGTTTATTCTTTATTGCTTAGTACTGGGTTGAATTTAGAGTTGAATAATTGTTGTTACTCGTCTGATATGGCGATAAATATTATTTCCTTTCATAGTTTGTATAAACAAGGTTTTACCTTTTCTTTTAATAATGAAATTGGTAGTATTAATGCTTATTATACTGGTACATTTTATTTTGAAGCATTACCTTGCAATGATATATATGAAACTATGATGGTTGTAGATAACCTAGGAAATAATGTGTTGAATATTGATTCGTCCAATGTTTTGGAAAAGGCATGCTTGTGGCATTGTCGTCTTGGACATGTCAACAAGAAGCGCATAGCCCAACTCCAAAAGGATGGAGTCTTGGAGTCATTCGACTTGAAGTCGGATGACACTTGCGAATCTTGTTTGCTTGGAAAGATGACCAAGTCACCCTTCACTGGTACTTGTGAAAGGGGTGAAGGTCTGTTCGATCTCATACACACTGATGTGTGTGGACCCTTCAGAACCACCACAAGGGATGTTAACCACTTTTATGTGACTTTTACTGATGATTACAACAAATATGGCTATATCTACTTAATCAAGCATAAGTCAAAAAACTTTGAAAAGTTCAAAGAGTTTAAGCAAGAAATAGAGAATCAATTGGGTAGGAAGATAAAGATGCTCTGATCCGATCGGGGTGGTGAGTATCTTAGTATCGAGTTTGACGACTATCTTAAGGAATGTGGAATTGTTTCACAGTTGAAGCCGCCTAGAACACCACAACTTAATGGTGTGGCTGAAATGCACAATCGAACCTTGCTAGACATGGTTTGTTCCATGATGAGTCGAGCTTCATTACCTATCTCATTTTGGGGTATGCCTTAGAGACTACCGCCCATATCCTTAATCTAGTCCCAACTAAGAAGGTTGCCAAAACACCTCACAAGATGTGGATAGGGAAGGTTCCCTCATTGGATCACATCAATGTTTAGGGTTGCGAGGGTTTTGTAATATGAGAGACTCACGACAAGCTCGAACCTCACAGTGAGCGATCTATTTTCATCGGCTACCCACAGAAGTCCTTTGGGTATCTCTTATATAGAACGAGTGACAATGTTGTCTTCATTGCGAGGAGAGGAGTCTTTCACGAGAGAGAACTCATATGCCGAAAGGACATTGGGAGGAAAATTGACCTTGAAGAGCTTCAAGAGTTAAGTGATGAAGGAACCTCAAACACTAGCGCTCAACCCGAGGAGGAAATTCCTGTTGAACCGATTGACTAATCCATACCTCTAAGACGTTCCAATAGAGTTAGTGTCCCACCTGTGTTATATGGTTTTCATATAACATCTAAAGGTGATACATTTATCAGTGATAGTACATTGATAAATCTGGATGAACCTAACAACTACAAGGAAGCCATGGTAGGCCCCGAGTCTGAGAAGTGGAAAGAGGTTATGGACAGCGATATTCAATCCATGTATGACAATCAAATTTGGAACTTGGTTGACAATGTGCCAGGTCGCAAGACATTCGGGTGAAAATTGATCTTCAAGAAGAAGATCGACATGGATGGGAAAGTACACACATATAAGGCGTGACTGGTTACGAAGGGCTTCACTCAAACTCATGGAGTGAACTATGATAAGACCTTCTCACCAGTGGTAAAGATTAAATCTATAAGGTTTATGTTAGCCATAGCTACATTTCATGACTATGAAATATGGAAAATGGATGTCAAAACTGCTTTCCTTAATGGATAGTTGGCTGAAGATGTTTACATGAGTCAGCCAGAGGGTTTTGACAATGCAAATTACCCTAATAGAGTGTGTAAGCTTGAGAAATCCATCTATGGATTAAAATAAGCATCTCGCAAATGGAATCTTTGTTTTGTTGAGAAAGTCAAAGAGTTTGGATTTTCTAGAAGCGAGGATGAGTCTTGTGTATACGTCAAAGCTAGTGGGAGTATAGTTAGCTTTTTGGTATTGTATGTAGATTACATACTTCTCATAGGAAACGACATTCCAACCTTGGAGGAAATTAAGTCCTGGCTTGGGAAGTGTTTCACTATGAAGGACCTTGGAGAAGCTGCTTATATTCTAGGGATAAGGATATTGAGAGACAGATTAAAAGACTAATATAACTTAGTCAAGGCACCTACTTGGACAAGGTGTTGAAGCGTTTCAGCATGGAGAACTCCAAGAAAGGTGACTTACCTATTTAAAGCAATACCAAACTGAGTAAGTCTCAAAGTCCGACTATAGAAACTGAGATAGCAGAGATGAGTTGAATACCATATGCTTCCATAGTTGGCTTGATCATGTGTGTTATGACTTGTACTCGCTCTGATGTGGCCTTTGCTTTGAGCGTGGTCAGCAGATATCAAGGGAATCTTGGTAAAGCTCACTGGACTGAAGTAAAGAGCATTCTTAAGTACATGTGGAGGACTAAGGACTGGGTCCTTACCCTCGGTGGGAGTGATGGCTTGAGAGTGACAAGGTATTGTGATGCCGGTTTTCAGACTGACATAGATAATTTGCTCTCTCAGTCGGGCTGGGTGTTTACCCTAAATGGAGGAGCAATAACATGGAAGAGTTCCAAGCAGGAGACCGTAGCTAATTCAATGTGTGAATCAGAGTACATAGCAGCGAGCGAAGCATCGAAAGAGGCGATATGGTTGAAAAACTTCATCGGAGACCTTGGAATTGTATCATCCACAAAGGAGCCTGTGGAGATTTTCTGCGATAATGAAGGGGAGCTTGCCTTAACCAAGGAATCGAGAGATCATGGTAGATCCAGGCATATCGACATAAAGTACCACTTCATAAGACATCAAGTAGAAGAAGGACACCTCATTGTGAAGAGGATATTTATTGTCAGAGGACAACCCAGCAGATCCCCATACGAAGGGACTGAGTAGGGTTAAGCACTTGCAGCATGCAAGGGGCATTGGGCTAACAGACGATATTAGTTTTAGTGATTAGATAAATATTTAGAAACTTGTAATAGCTAAACTGTAATTGACATTTGATGATTGAATAAAAGAAGTTTTATTTATAAGTAAAGTTACTATCGTGTGTCAATTATACTATTGTTTCACTTTTGCATGTTTTGACTTCCAGAATAATAAGATTATTCAAACTATCCATAGTCAATCATACTTTGGAAGTAGGTTATGAGGTCAGACTGTCATGAATTGGCTTGTAGATTGTCTAAGGTGTTAGACATAGGAAAAGTATGCTACAACGTTCATGAGTGCTCTTGAAATAAGATTTGAGTATTGGATTAAACCCACGCTCATATGAATCACTTCATGGAATTTATCACATGTGATTGTGAGATGATAATATCATATAGTCTTCAAACCAAGATATATGAGTTGTTGACTATGAGTTGGTTGTGCATTGATGATATGAAAACACATCAGTAATTTGATGTTATAAAGCGTATCGTTGTGCTTGATTTAGCGAGTAGTTAGTACAAGCATATAAGTCGAAGTTTATATGTTTCTTTTATCCTAAGAGGATTAAAAGCGATATCTTGGGCCCCTCAATGATTTTGTTTTGACCTATGTGTCGGGCTCGGTCAAGAGTCAATTGATGTGTTCAATTAAGTTCTATGTTGAACAAATCGGAAATCTGGAAAAAAAATGTTGGACAATGAGTATGACTATGTTCCATGTATTTGTCCACACGATATATTGTAGAACAGAGGAATATATGATCCCTTATCTAAATGATGCGTCACTGACTAGGTCAAAGTTCGACAGCGGCTTTTGAGAGCTACGATTGCTAATCAGATTTTGAAGTTACATTGGCAGTTATAGTTATTAGACTTATCCAAGTGGGAGACTGTTGGATTAGGTGTCTAAGCCAATAACTATAATTGGTATGTACTTGACCTGATAGTAGCATGATCCTTTTGGGTTGCCTTCACCAGAGCAATTTGATAGGATGGACTTTTGAGAAAAAGGTTATTTGTGATTTATTAATATATTATAAGTATAATATATTAATTAAGAAATCATATTATTTAATTAGTATTTATCAAGAATTAATTTGGAAATAATTTAGTAATCAAAAGAGACTGATTAAATGTACGGGGACTGATTAAGTAACTCAATGATTCTTATAGTGTGGGCCAATAATCCATGGTTGATTAGGATGGGCTAAACCAATATGATAGTCCATGGAGGTTTAACCCATGGAGCCTAAAAAATATGAAGGTTCATGATGCATTAGGGTTTGCATGGATGAAAACCTAGCCTTTATCACACTATAAAAGCAACCCCATAGCCCTAAAAATTGGTTGCCCATTCATTCTAAAAAGTGTTAACCGATTTTGAGGTAACTAGCCTACTCTCTCAAGCCTCCTTTTGCATTTGGTGTTTGTGACACATTAGATGCATCACACTTGAGGTGCTAAAGCTTTTTAAGGCCAAGAACTACAAACTACATCAATAGGTATTCATCTAACTTGGTTTTTATGTTATATATCCTCTATTGTATGCTAGTTAGGATGCATGCTTTGGAAAATTGAAATTGCATGTATAATTAGAGAAAACTTAGATCAAAAGCATCTAGGGTTGCATGTGCACCATAGGAGTGTTATAGTGCTTGAAACTCAACATAATGATTCATGGCATGCAATCATCATATAACAATTCTTGAAAAATATAACCCAAACATAAACCGAGAATTAAACCAGAGATAACGCTTACCCAAACTGATGCAAGATTCTAAATAACATAAGAACTGATAGGGACCAAAAAGGGAAGCAAAAGGTAACATACCCGCAATTTCACCTGAAGAAACCCTGACTCCCTCTTTCTACTGAAGTACCTGCGGTGGAACCTATGCTGCCCTAATCACCAAGCAGGGGAAATTCGCCTGGATATGACTAGGATGATGACAACAAAGGCACAAATCTACCTTTAATGTGCATTCTAGGCGGAGGTGACCCTTCCATCCACACCTGCCACACTTAAACTTGCTGCACACCTCCTCATGCACCCCTTCATTCTTCGTGTGACCACCACGACCCATCAGGTCTCTGACACTAGTTATGGTAGCGTCCAACTGCTCCGATCGAAGAGCCCGACCGAAAGTCCAATTCCTCTTTCCCAGCTACCTATCTAAACCGATCTCTTGCTCCTGGGTTACCTCGACCACCCCATCATCTGCCTGAATAACTGAGGCCTGTCCCTCAAACCTGGCGACCACTCTATCATTGACATGCCCAATGATATCGAGTAACTCCTCACGTAGAGCTCGTGAAACCTCCACGGCAATCCAATCATGTGGTTGACCCTCATGAAGACATGGTGAACCAGTCACCTCCGATCCTAAATGGAATATACTAACAATAGGATCCTCCTTCTTGAAGGTTCCTAAGGGTCCACAAGCTTTGGGCTCCAGATGAGCCCCCAATTGCCCCGCTACGATCTCAGCCTAAAAGGCCCCGAGATGTCTATCTAATAGTTCTAAAATCACATCCTTGAATGAACCAAATATCACAGGAGTCTGCTCCAAAATACCGCGGGTGATCTTCGACGAGATGAACTCCTGCATCTGCTCACTAATCGGCTCAGTACCTGCACCTGAGCCGGAACCCGAACCAAAACCAAAACCACCTCCTTGAGTGTTCATCCTTAATAGAAATACAGCAAGCCAACGATCAAAACATGTTAAAGATCCTCTTCCCATAAGATTCTTAGATTCTCAAACATTCTCACTGATTCGAGTATGGATCTTGTGCTTTCAGTAGTACGGGCTCAGTACTACCTTCCGCACATATACATACTTTCCTCAACAATCCTCCTGAATCCTCTAAGTCACTTCTTCAAACCAAAGCACCAAAACTAACTAAACCGCACCACTAAACCCACTGAAGCATATCCTAGGATCTCCTAGGTTCCCGACCTCACCCATTCCTCAGCTACTGAAGGACTCCCACCAATGTCAACTAGCTACCTTATGAATATAGTCACATGCAACAAAGATCAGATAATCCTTCGAGTAAAGAACTCAATACTAGAATGATTGGACTCAAACGAGAGCTACGCAATAGGGCCAAGTCCATCACTCTGAGATTATCCAGCATATGCCACATGCGACTTAGCATATTCACTCAGCAGTCAATTCACATCACCAAGAGTCCCATAAATCATTAAGCAAGCAGCATTCAGACAACGGAAAAATCTAACTAAACCATTCTATCCACTCATCTGGAATCCATACTACCATGCAATTCTAAAGCTCATACAATTAGCCATGTAAAGGTATCTTCCCTATCATATAACACTAAGAAGATCCTTAGCCCTAATCTAGCATGTCGTTCACATAATCAGATTATATAACATAATAAACATGTATTGGTATTTTGGGAACCACTTACTTGAGCTCGGATGATTGCATGCATCACACCCCTTTCTTTAATTAGAAATTTCATTTTATTTAAATGTTTATTTTATAAAAACATTCACCAAACCCTCAGTTTGAGTCCAGGCACACCCGGGAGTATGCTCGAATCCCTCAAACCAAGGCTCTGATACCAACTTGTAACATTCCAAAAATCAAGGGTAAAAATTCCATTTTTATTAAATTCAAAACACTAGAGTAATCATTTCCAAACATTTCAAACATATATTAGAGTTCATTCCTAAAATCACATATTGCGGAAAACACGGGTCTACGCGCTACGATCAAGCCGATCCCTTCCTCGTCAAACCTGAAGTACCTAAAACCATAAACCACACACTATAAGAACAAAGCTTAGTGAGTTCCCCAAATACCACATACCACACATACCAATCGAGCCATAAATAACATTCATAACATCTAGCCATACATATCAAACATATATCACAGTCAATAAAAGTGCGATGTGCCATCCATAGTCATGTCATTATGCCACGAGCCGCCTCGTCGTCTTTCTTGCCAGGCCGAGGGCCAAAACCCTGGGTCTTACAGACAAGTTCCAGGAGCCACCTCCTGGTCTTCCATGCAAGCATCACAAAGACAACTACCATACAGTCTACCATTTCTAACTAATTAACTATCAGAGTACAAACTCTGGTCGTGCATACAGATTGCTACGAGCCACCTCCTGGTCTTTCATACAAATCCCAAGGGTCACCCCCGGGTCTTCCTACATCTCTAGTTGCTGCCATGACGACACCTTCGGCTATCAATACCAAAATAATACCCAATTAGCAACTGAGTTCCAAATTATGCTCCATAATCCATACTTGGGGTAAAATGACCATTTTACCCCTGGCCCAACAAGACTCACAACTAAGGCTCAATCCCAAAACCAAACAATCCCAAAACCACAAGATCCATAAAAAGCCCAATAATGGTTTAATTTTCCAAATTGGGCCCAATCCTTACATGATCCTTTCCTTAAAGCCCATTTGCTTTTCTTAAACCAAAACACATATTCATAGTTAGCCCAACAAAACCTCAAACAATACAAGCCCAAATGATAGTCCAAACTCGAAATGAGACCACAAGGCCCGATAAGGCCCAATTACCCCAATTAGGCCCAAATCCCTCATGAACCTATCCCGAGAAGGCCCAATATCCAAAAATGCTTACAATACTGAATGGTCAACCCTAACCCACTCCTGATCTATGGCCCAAAGCCCAAAAATTCAACAAAACAAGAAGGGTTAACCAGGCCGTGTACGCCCTGCGTACTCATCTGGTACGCCCAACGTACACCCTTTGGGGCTAGTACGCACATCATACTAGATGGGTATGCCCATCGTACTCCGTTGGACCCCAAACTCCTCCATTAAGCACTTGATTACATCATTCCTTGCTCCAAACTCTAAAGTCTGATTCCTATGGATAAGTTTTCAATTAAAGTTGGTACCTTTACTAGCATGCATGGCTTAATGGAGATCTAGAGCTCAAAAGAGCATAATGGATGGTCTTTACTCGTGCATGAACTCAAAAACTCCACAAAGATTACACCTTTATGAATGAGGGACCCTTAAAATGTCAATATCTACTAGATTAAGCTCCTAAAACAACCCTAGCTCACCAATACTAAACAAAAGGGACTAAAATGGCCATAAACCAACCCAAAGTAGATTTATACAATGAATAGCCAAGTAGAGACTTTATACCTCTAAAGTGTCGAAATGAAGATGCTAACACTTGATATCTAGCCTCTTCTCCAGAGGTTGAGTCTTTGACCTTCTACTCCTCTTGCACAAACCACCATGAAGCTTCTTTCAAGCTCCAGGCCTCACCCAAGACACTCTAGGGTTTTATGCATGTCAAAAGAGGTGGTGGATGACCTAAAATGACCAAAGGGGTGGTATAATGTCGCTTATATAGGGTAGGAACCCTGAATCTAGGGTTTTGCTCTGAAGGGAGTACACCCCGCGTACCCCTTAGTACACCCGATGAACTCACAAACCACCCGCGACCACTTATTCTTTTACGCTGGGCGTACCCAGCCAAACACATACATGGCATTCTTGCATCCATGGGACCAGAATACAAGCTTTTCCATCAAGGGGCCAATTCTGCCAATAACTTCAAAATACCATAATTACTTCATCCCAGGTCCGTTTCCGATGAACCTTATATCTACGAAAACGTGGCGAGAAGCGCTACGCTGCTAACAACACACCCAAACCTTAAAACCTCCTGAACAAAACCCAAAATCCATAAAATATAGAGATATCCAATTACGATTATACCCTTAGCCTCTGAAGACAGAATTAGACACTTGGATCACTTATACTATGACACCCACATCCGAATTGGGCCAAATCCTTCCTTTACCAAGGCCCTAAACTTTATGGCAACTGATGATTGGGCTGCATCCCCGAGCAACGAAGTAAATCCAAAACCGAGTGTTACATTAGTAATGACATACAGATTACGCATTGGGCCCGCCTACTAAGCATACATACACATGAAAGCTTCACGCAGACATCTAGCACCCTAGCATAATAATCCAAGGGTTAGCATTGGTGCCTTCGACCCGCTAAACACATTGAGGAAGACTCGCCTTTGAACCTGAATCAATAGCTAATGAGGTCCCGACTTCGAATCTCAGCTCTATCCGACACCTAACCATCAAAATACCAATTCTCAACATAATCCAAAATCCCCCCCCCCCCCTTGGTCAACCTAGTGATGGGTTTTGAGCATAGCAGACAATCCTATGTATGCATGCAACCATAAAATTGATCTACGTTTTCTCTAATTGAACATACAATGTGAACAACAATGTAAAAACCCTAGAATACTAGCATATAATCAAAATTACATAAATAGGGTTACAGAACATACCTTTGATTGTTATATAGCAATAACAATCCAAATCCTTAGTGTTGTTGAGACTTTGAGAACAAGCGTCATAATTGTCGCGCCTCTAATGGCTCACACCGAACACTAGCAATAGAAAGAATGACTGAGAAGGAGGATGGAGATTGCAATTTTCAACTGGTACTCTTCAAGATGAAGTGGCCAAAAATCATAGGGTATCAGCCCTATTTATAGTGCAGTCAGGAAACCCTAGATAAACCCAAATCAAAGATTATCTTAAACCGGGTAATTATCCACTTTCTTGATTATCCATTAGAGCCTATTCTAGAAACCCTAAGGCACTAGAAAAACTGTCCATAGCCTATGGAGGGTTCTAGATTGCCTCTTGCTCAACTATTAAACAATTACAATTCAGTCCTTGCACTTTTAATTAATTCTTTTAATCCGAAATTAATTCTAATTAATTTATGATTAAATATTAATTAAATATTACTATTTCTAATTAATATATTATTCTTATAATATATTAACAAATGATTTATTTCAATTTATTAATTAAATTAATAAAACAACCTCTTTCTCCAGAATCATCCTTCCTAGTTGCTAGTCTTGAGGGCAACCCAAATGATATTGCTACTATCATGTGACATCCCCATTTTCACGGCCAGAAATTATGCTTTATTTTGAAAATTCGAGTAAGCTTTTAAAGAAAAGTGTTGTGGAATTTTTTCCCAGAAAAACATGATAATTACGTTATCAGAGCATTTCTGAAGAAATGTATTTTATTCATTTTAAAACTTTGGGATGTCATCATCAATACATAAACATAAGCATAAACAAAACTTACATTTATTATCACTAGCGTTTTATATCTCCTTAATCTCTCAGTGTAATGTAACTTCATATCGACACCTGTGATACAAATGAACTGAGTGGTTCAGGTTGGGAAACCTGGTGAGTACATAGGGGTTTCAACCCACAATAATATAATTATTATGTTTAATCATCAAACAGTTAAGTCAATTACCCATCCCCGTTATTTTCTTTACTCTTAAGGATCTACCCTAAGAATCAGCTATTCCTTGTTAATTCATTCCTAAGGAATAGACACGAAGTCCATCGTCACCAGGGTTTAGGCACTAAGTCCGCATAGTCGCCAGGGTCTTTTAGGTTATATCTGGTGAACACTTAGTTCAAAACATCTGGTGAACACGTAGTTCAAAACATCTGGTGAACACTTAGTTCAAAATGTCTAGTGAACACTTAATTCAAAAATACCTACTGAATACATAGTTCAAAAACGCTTACAAGTTATGAGTCTGCTAGCGTTCCACTGGAGTGTCTAGAAAAGTCTCGGGTCGTCATCTATACTCTGCTAGATGAATGGATCATCAATAACATCTATATCGAGGCTTCTCATTATTTTATTTTGTTAAATCTACCAATGTTATACCCAACACATTTTGTAGATATAAAATACATATACAGTTTAAATCATTTAAAACATGTATAAAAATCTTTCACCCAACATAGACAGCAAGTATTCAGATAATATGCACACATAACACGTAATTTATATTAAATACTTCATATCTATGTGTAAGATGAAAGTGACCGTGCACTCACTTGATAAGGTGGTGACTCGGTACTCGGACAACGCTTCGTTTACTTTAAAATAATTTCTTTCGACGAAACCTAGTATTATTACCACTAGATTTTAGTCTAATATTTACCGTGACTAATTATTAGTCTTATTATTATTATTATTATATAAGCGTTTAAACAATACTTTCCAACCACTATGTACAGATAGGGGCCAGACATAAAACACCGGAGGGCAGGACCATTTTGGCATATAACACTTTTGAAATCCAACAACCCTATGCGGCCCTTTAAACCAGATTCCCCGTACCACAAGTAGTTAAAAAGATATTATAACGACACTTATATAAGTCACAATAATAGCTCAAATATTTATTAGAAGTTCATAATAACAATACTAATTTTAAATCTAAACTATATTTAAAATAGGGTAAGCATAACTTACTTACAAGGGGAATTTAGCTAGGAGTCGGGCTCTGTAGGGGCAGAACTTCGTCGTTGAATCTTTCTAAGAAAGATTCGTGCAGCGCTTCAGCGCTCACCTTACTATACTAAAACTACAGAAAAAGAAGTCGAATCACGAGGGACCAAAATGTTCGGGGGATAAAAAGAGAAAGACTCTTGAATCAAGAGAATGGTGCAAAAAATATGAGAGCCCAAGCCTCTTATTTATAGTAATTGAATTTTCAAAAACTACCCTCCATAATTACTTAATGACCTTATAGTTATATAAACAACTAAACACCCCTTTATAATACTATTTAAACTAATGTCGAAAGAACTCAACATTAGTCTTATAATGACCGCATCGTCGATACCTTTCTAATGATATATACATATGTATATATATATATATATATATATATATATATATATATATATATATATATATGTGTGTGTGTGTACGTATATATGATTTATACTTTATTTTAATACGTAAATATGCTATTATAATTTGTAACTCGTTCATACAAACTCCGTTTTTGACGTTATTTATATCCAGGCATAGGTGGAGACGTACTCTACAACTTTCGTTTAGACTCTGTCGGCTAATTTTGAATTTACTTTTAAAGTTATATTTTTAATAGGCCGGGACAGGATTGGTCCGTTAAAATCTCATAACTTCTTCATCCGATGTCCATTTCGTCTGTCTTTTTATCGTTACGCTACTAATAACGATATCTTCGATTCTCGTTTAGGTTGTGTCGGCTAAAAACCGTTCGATCTAGTATTTGAACTTCGGGCTGTACACCGCTAAGCAGAAACTTCGAACAATCATAACTTCCTCATACGAAATCAGATTTGGGTGTTCCTTTTATGGAAGCTCTCAGGTTAACATATTCTACGACTTTCATTTAAATTACTCAGGCTAAATGTAGCACCTGGTTCCTGGTATGTAGATTTATCTATGTGTTTTGCAATTTTAGCCTTGTACTCGGCGAGTTGTAGGCCCGAATCGCCGAGTAGAGACGGGACTTGGGACGCGTTTAAGTTGGCGACTCGGCGAGTCTACATTCTGGACTCAGCGAGTCCCCGCTGTCTGATGAAACCCTAACTTCAGGGGTTTCCCCCTATTTAAACTAACTTGTGCGGCCCAAGCTCGCCCCCATTCACTCCCAGAGCACCCTATAGCCACCCTAACTCGTTTCTTGTGGGATTGAAGTGATTAGAGAGTTTTCTTTGAAGATTGTGGGAGAAGAAGGAGTGTGGATCAAGAAGAGAAGAAGGAGACCTGATATCTTGGTGCTATTTCAGAGTTCACTGAGGTATAACTCTGCTCCATTCTGTTTGCATGCTTAAAACCCCATTAGAGCACCTTTTGAGCTCTTCTTGAACCTTTTCCAAGCTTGTGCATGAAGTAGAATTCGTAATAGGTTGATTATCCACTAGATCTAGTCATGGTTGAGCTCCAGAAGCTCAGATCTATAACCTTTATGGGAGTAAATTGCTTGAATGTCCTAGATCTACCTTCTTAGCCCTTATTTCGCCTTTAATCCCCATTCTATGCATTTCTACACGTAAAGTTGGAAACTTTACGTGAAAATCCTGCCCTAAGAACCCAGATCTGTTAATGGCATGAGCTGGATTCGAACAAGATCGAGTGTGTAGTATTTGCATGTGGCAGACTCGGCGAGTCGCTCATTGGACTCGGCGAGTCGTGCCGCGAGTCCCCGAGTTTTTCCCCCTTTTCGTTTATGCCGAGTAGAGTAGTGAGTCATGGGTGGGCTCGGTGAGTTGGAAGCCGAACTCATCTATGAAGGAACTCGACGAGTCAATGCCCTGACTCGTCGAGTTCAAGGCAATCTTCTTAGATCAAGAACAGACTCGAAGAGTTGTTCATACAACTCGGCGAGTCACAGCATAAAGTGTTCATCGGATGAAGATGAACTCGGCGAGTTGTTCATACAACTCGGCGAGTAGAATGAAGGAATTGGACATCAGTTTAGAAGGCGAACTCGTCGAGTCAATGCCTAACTCGACGAGTAAAGATGGGATTAAGGACAATCGAATGGACGGGACTCGACGAGTTAGCGAACCAACTCGGCGAGTCGGGTTAACTAGAAGTTGACTCTCACTTTGACTTTTGACTTGATCAGGGGTAAAATGGTCATTTTACCCAAGGGACAATTAGCGGTGTTTGACTGAGTATTTTGTGGGAATTATAGTCGGGGGATTTCCGGAGCGGCAGCAGTAGCAGACAGTCAATTCCCACACCGATCAGCGGCTATTTCGAGGTGAGTTACCTTCCAGTAGTGGTGGGTCTAAGGCCACAATGCCGACCCACCAGTAGGAGACGTATGATAGAGGATTGTCTTTGTGATATCATCTAGGTTTGCTACTACCTGATATGTTATATGCTAGCATGATACGTTGTATGTGATAGTAGTCGAGCTCGGTTGTTAGGACCGAAGGGTAGCACTACTAAAAAAAAGCGCTATTTCCGAGGGACACTTTCCTCAGAAATTCCTAGGAAAACGGCGTTTCCGAGGAAATGCCGAGAAAATCCTGTGCGTCGGTAAAACCCTCCTAGGAAATGTTTTGTAAGGGATTTCCGAGGAACTTTCTGACTCATTACCTAGGAAATGGTTTTGTCGTAAGTACTGAGGGTTTTCCTAGGAATTTTGTTTCCGAGGAATTTCCTAGGAAGATCATTTCCGAGTAATTTCTAAGGAAGATTATTTCCGATGGATTTCCGAGGAAGTTTATCTCCGATGAATTTCCGAGGAAATTTATTTTCGAGGAATTTCCAAGGAAGTTTATTTCCGACGAATTTCCAAGGAAGTTTATTTCTGACGAATTTCCAAGGATTATTTTTGAGGGATCTCCGAGGAAATTTTTTTCTGTGGAACATTTTAGGAAACTTTCTTGACAGCTTTTTGTGACACTTGTTCATGACAGAAGTTCCTAGGAATTTCCTAGGAACAATGCAGCTGTAAAAAAATAAAAAACAAAAAAACCAAAAAATTTAGCCTAAAATGCAGAAAAAGAACTAATACAAAAAAACTTAGTTCATTCCATATATCAAAAAGTCATACAAACGTTTACACTTTAGAACATAAGTTTCAACAATCGTGTAAACCAAAAAGATAATATAGAAGTCTTAAAACCGTACAAACGTTTACAACAAATAACCTAAGGAGCATTCGATGGATTGGATGGATTGTTGGGACAGTTATTAGTGTCATATCGTCTCATGAACTCGACCATTTCGGCCATTTGTTTTTCCATTTGTGCTTGTCTTTTGGCCATTTCACCATTTTGTCGGGCCAATTCGGCATGAGCTTCTTCCAATTCCTGGACCTAAAAAAATGTTAAAAGACACATACATACATTAGTAACATAAAAAATAGTAAAAACAAAGTATATATTAGCATTGATATCTATTATACCAACATATATTTCACTTATAAATGGAATGAACTTAAATTTTCTTATTCACAATAGCAACATATTATCATTTTTATATACAATAGCAACATACTTTTATTTTCTATCAATTATAGCATTTTACCTTTTTTCATAATACCAACATACTATAATTGTTATTTATTATCAAAGACCATATACTTTTATGTTTTTTAAATAACAGCAACAACTTTATTTTATCAAAGACCATATACTAAATTAGGCGCCCCTCTATCATTGTATCTGCTTTATGACATACTCTACAACGCTCCATATCATAATTTTTCCCATTGAATATCATGCAATGATTTATGCATACATGAATCCTTTCTGACGGCAACTCTAGTGGCTTCAACATTTTCTTTGTCTCGTAAAAGTTTGTAGGTACCTTCTCACCACCGGGTATACTATCTTTGAATATCGGAAGTAGTTTATTAAATGTTGAGTCAGAAACATTGCATTATGATTTCCAATTCAATAATCTGGTGGTGGTGCATAGTGTGGAAGCTTTTTCAGACCCGTCCCATAAAGGCTCGTTTGCAAGCCTTAACATGGTATAGAATTTCTCAGCTGATTGATTTGGGTCTTGTGGCCCTTGCTGATAATAAGTATCAATATTGTGATGCATGCTCTCCATAACCATTTGCTCATATCTGGTATATTCACCTAAATCGTCATTAATGTCTTGAGCCATTTCACTGTCTATGCGTTGACGCACACGTTGAGATGATAGGGGGTTTGAACATTGTCCCACATCATGTGTAGGTAATGACTCGCCATGTGCATACCATACAAAATAATTATCCATGAATCCACTTTTATATATATCAAACTCAACCAACTCTCTCTCCTTGAAAAAACGATTTTTGCATTTGGAACACGGACATCTAATTTGAAAAACCTCTAGCCCTTTTATAATTTTACGTTTGATGTTAGTTGCGTTGGTGTATGCAAAATCCAAGAAATAATTGACATGTTGTCGAAATACTGGATTGAATATACCATTTTTCGCGCGCAAAGTGTACATCCATTCTCTATTGGATGACATTTTTCGATCTAGAACTAAGATTTTTCATTTGTTAGATGTTAATAAAAAAGACCTAACAACTTAACACAAATCAACTAACAAAGTAACAAATGAAACGTCACACTTTATTATTAATAAATATTAGAATAAGATTTTTCCAATAAGACAAACTTTTTATAGCATATAATTAAAGCCATAACTTTACAATATTAGTAAAACCAACAATTCAATAAACTAACATAAATCATAACTTCAAAATATTAATAAAACTAAAAAACATTAAGATGGGTTATTGGTATGTACAGGTCTGATGCAAAATTCTTTTTTTTTTTTTTTATGAATTTGACGATTTTGCCCTTGGTGATGATTTGAGATTTTGGCACACCAAAAAGCAACCATAAACAGAAAATTTAGTAGAATTACATGTTTTCAAGGGTATATATGTCACTTTTTTGTCACAGCAGGTCTAGAAAGATAAACTCTAATGCATGAATTAAACAATTACACAACAAAAACTTAAAAAATGACACTTATGACAGATTATACCAGACAACAAATCTGGAAATCTGTCCAAACCAGACAAACAGAAACAGAAACAAACAGAAACATAACCAAATCAAAAAACAAAAACAAATGTTACTAACCAAATCTGGAAAGTGGGTAGAAGAATTTTAGTGGATTTTTGATGAATTTAGAAGCAACTTTTGAGGATCTTTTCTAAATCAATCAGAAGAGAACCTGATCATCATAAAAGGTAATTACCCTTTTAGCCCTTTTAATTTAATAGTAATTCAATTTTACTAACAAACCTTAACCTTATGGATGGGATCAAATGACTGCTACTATCATCCATTTGTTTTATGATACATATGGTCAAGTTGCTTCAACTGTAGTTAACAATAATAAACCGTTTTTCATCATTTTTATAAAGCAATTGTTAACATTTTAAGTGTTTATCTTGTGTTGCAACTGCAAGCTCGTTTTTGATACATATGGTTCAACTGTAGTAAAGGAAATCACACCATCCAGGGCAAAATTCAACCTAAAATCTAAGAAATAACATTTAAACATATAATAACATATATCTAAACCTAATTTTCAACATATAACCACTTAAATTCAAAGATTTCGAAAAAATAAAAAAGTTAGGGATTTACCTTCAAAAAACGATTTGGGTAAGAAGAGGTTGAACTAAAAGGCGTTGAGTGTAGCTTCGGTCGACCAGCGGGGGCGGCGACACTAGCGGTCGTGGCGATGGTGGAATTTGCAGACGAAATTGGGGGGAACTCCGACTTCTTTAGAGCGCAATAAAAAAAACATCGTTGTTAGCTGTGAAAAAATGAACGACCTAGTATATAAGGAGAGTTTATTCAGTTTAATTCCTAGGAATGTTATAGGAATAACGCATTTACTAACTAGGAAAAAAAATATCATTTAAATATATATATACACACACGTTTTTACCTCAAAATATAAAAAAATATATCCAGTTCCTAGGAACTTCATAGGAAATATTTGGGAACTTCCAACGGATTTATGAGGAAATAGATAACCATCACAAATTTATGGGAAATGCATAGGAAGTTCCAGTGCATTTCCTAGGAATCAAACTAATTTTTTATATTCTTATATATTCAAACGTTTTTTTTAATTCGTTTCATACTTTGTGCAACTTTGTTATGTATGAAATATTTTTATCTTACCAAAATATTATGCACATACATAAAAATACATATGTACACATACACTATATAAAATGTATAATGTTATGTTTTAAGTATTATGTTATGTTGGTGTGTGCACTTACGTATGTATATATTATGCATAATTTGGTAAACTAAAACCAATTCATGTATAATAATATCGTACAAAATATTGAACGAAAAAATCAATGTTTCATATTTTAATATTTGAAAATGGATTCTTTTCCTAGGAAATCTCTAGGAAATTTATGGGAACTTCCGATGGATTTCTGAGGAAATGCCTCATTCATCACAAATTTGTAGGAAATGCATAGGGAGTTCCAAAGGATTTCCTAGGAATCAAAGTCATTTTTTCATTCATATTATTTTTTATTCGTTCCATACTTTGTGCAACTTTGTTATATATGAAATACTTTTATCTTACCAAAATATATATTCTGTACATACATAAACATAAATATATACACATACACTATATTCAATGTGTAATGATAAACAAATGTTTTGAGTAATATGTTATTGTGGGGTACAACTTACATATGTATAAATCATGCATAACTTCATAAACTAAAAACAATTCATGTATAATGCAACTGTAAAAAATATTGAACGAAAAAATAAATGTTTCATATTTTAAAATTAGAAAATGGATTTTGTTCCTAGGAAATCCCTAAGAAAAATAAGGGAACTTCTGATGGATTTCCGAGAAAATAGATTAGTCGTCACAAATTTATGGGAAATGCATAGGAAGTTCCAAGGGATTTCCTAGGAATCAAATAAATTTTTTTCATTCTTATAAGTTCAAATGTTATTTTTTATTCATTCCATATTTTGTGCAACTTTGTTTTACATGAAATACTTTTATCTTACCAAAATATGTATTACGCATATACATAAACATTAATATGTAAACATACACTATATAAAATTTATAATGATAAACAATCGTTTTGAGTAATGTGTTATGGTGGTGTACACACTTACGTAAGTATATATCATCGCATAACTTGGTAAACTAAAAACAATTCATATATAATGAAGTTGTACAAAATATTGAATGAAAAAAATAAATGTTTCGTATTTTAATATTAAAAAATTGATTATCTTCCTAGGAAATCCATAGGAAATATGTGGGAATTTCCGATGGATTTCCGAGGAAATACATTAGTCGTCACAAATTTAAGGGAAATGCATAGGAAGTTCCAAGGGATTTACTAGGAATCAAACTCATTTTTTCATTCTTATTATTTTTATGCGTTCCATACTTTGTGAAACTTTATTATACATAAAATACTTTTATCTTACCAACATATGAATTATGCACATACATAAACATAAATATGTACACATACACTATATAGAATGTATAATCATAAACAAATGTTTCAAGTAAGGTGTTATGGTGATGCGCACATTTACTTATGTATATATCATGCATAACTTGGTAAACTAAAATCATTTCATGTATAATGATGTTGTGCACAATATTAAACGAAAAAATAGATGTTTCAACTTTTAATATTAGAAAATGGACTGCGTTTCTAGGAAATTCCTAGGAAAAATTTGTGAAGTTCCGATGGATTTCCTAGGAAAGACATTATTCGTCACAAATTTCTAGGAAATGCATATGAAATTCCAAGGGATTTCCTAGAAAGCAAACACGTTTTTTCATTTTTATAGGTTCAAACGTTCTGTTTTTTGTTTCATATTTGTGGAACTTTGTTATACATGAAATACTTTTATCTTACCAAAATATGTATTATACACATACGTAAACATACATATATGCACATACAATATATAGAATATATAATAATAAACAAATGTTTTGAGTAATGTATTATGGTGGTGTACATACGTATGTAACACAAGTGTCTATATAAATTATTTAAGTCTAGTAACAGTCATGGTTTAATTTGTGTAAGTAACACAAGTGTCTATATAAATCGATCATTTGTATGCTAGTTCCTAGGAAATGCCTCGGAAATACTAAGGGAATACCGAGGAAAGTGTAGTAAGTACGGCATTCATACGAAAAATGTAGGGACAATGATTGTATTCTCTACTAAACTCGATATGATTTATTTTGTTACAAGGGGAAAAAAAATGTTAAAAAAATATTACTAAGGAAATACCGAGGAAAGTTGGGTATTGATAAAGATCCTAGGAAAAGCGTAGGAAATACCGAGGGAATACCGAGGAAAGTGTAGTTAGTACAACTTCCATGGGAAAAATGTAGGAACAATGAGTGTATTCTCTACATAAACTCGATATGTTTTTGTTGTTACAAAAAAAAAATTGTTAAAAAAAATATTACTAAGGAAATACCGAGGAAAGTTGGGTATTTATAAATATCCTAGGAAAAGTGTAGGAACTTCCGAAGGATTTCCAAGGAAAGCGCGTTTATGGTTATTCCTAAGCATTTCCTCGGTAATTGGTAGGTAATACCGAGAAATTCATTTTCCTCGGAAATATCCGTAGGAAATCCCTCCTTTTTTTAGTAGTGTAGTCAGACACCCCAGATACGTCTGACAGTATGTGATGATATGTTTGTATGCTGGCTTGTTATGTTATATGCAATAGAGGTAGTAGGGGGGACTAGTCCCCGAGGGTCGGTTGTTAGGACCGACAGGTAGGTCAGCACCCCAGAATGGCTTGACACAGGTAGGTCAGCACCCCAGAATGGCTGGACACGGGTAGGTCAACACCCCATAATGGCTTGACACGGGTAGGTCGGGCACCCGAGAATTGCCCGACAGTATGTATGCTATGTGATTGTATGGTATGTGGTATATTGGGGGAACTCACTAAGCTTCGTGCTTACAGTTTTCAGTTTTGGTTTCAAGTACCTCTTCTTCGAAGGGGAAGGAGCTGGCGCGGTAGCGGTACATCACACACATGCTTTGCTTTCCGCATCACAAGATCCTCCTGGGAAATTGTACTCTAACACTTAATGTTTTATAAAAATGTTTTCTAGACATGCAGTAACTTTTGTGAAATGATATTATCGTTGAACGTTTTATTCCTAATATTTTGCCAAGTGCATGTTTTTAAAATGAAATTTTTGGCTCGTATTTGTGGGACGTTACACTAAAAGTCGCTCTATCATAAATTCACTATTTACGTCTTCCCGATGTCGTGTCGGTTCCGTCGCGAAACTTCGACGTGTCATAACTTCTTTGTTATAACTCGGATTTTGGTGCTCTTTATATGTACAGAACCATTGAGACATATTCTACAACTTGGTTAAGATTATTTATTCTAAATAATCTTTGGTAGAAAAGTCGTTTTTGACCTCTATTATCTCTAAATTGACTAGCCCGGATCTACGGGCGTTACATATCAATTCAAGTATATACCAATTATAGGTATGGGCTTAGACACCTAATTCAATAGTCTCCCACTTGGATAAGTCTAATAACTATAGTTGTCAGTATATCTGAAAGACCCTAACTTTCGTATTTATGAAAGACCCAAACTTTCATACTTCACAATATAGTTACTCCAAAACATGCTACTTGCATATTCATAAAAACAATATTTTATATTGATAAAGAGGTTACAAACTACTGGATACAAACTGAATATTTTAAAGTGTTATATATTACATAACTTCCCCGGATTCTATAGTTTTATACATATGGGAGTGCAAAATACAATCGTTTCAAACTATTCATAAGCTTTTATCGATACAATAGTTTCAAACTATTCAAAAATCTTCTACCAGTATATAACTATACTGGATGTTTATCTCCTGCAATTTGTTAAACATTGAGAGGGTAAGTGGTGATGCTTAGTGAGTTCAATAATAGATACAATATAACGTTATGCCATATATATACTTCAATATGGCAGAAGCAAAGAGGAACAAGGAACAACAAGGGCATATGTGAATCATGTGACAAACATTCCATATCAATCATTGATTTGATTTAAAGATATACAATCAATGAGACATAACAATTACCATGCTTGATATACATCAATAAAGCTTTGGCCCAAATGGCACAGAAGACATACAACTTCGGATTAACATCTTGGTAGATTTCAGGCTTATAGCTCTGTCTAACCTTCTGCCAATACCATAGAATAGAAATAATTATCTTACGGAGACATGTTCTACATGGCCAGAGGCTACATACCAGTACCAACGTGAATCTAAGTCCATTCACTGATCACATGGTCAAAGGTATTTCTTTGCTTTTAAAAATAGCGAATAAAAATAACCCGGGAAAATGACCCGGAATAATAACACTGAAAAGCACATAGCACATATAACACATAACATACAATTTCTCCTATATATTAAACTCACCGTGAAATAACCGGGGGCAAAAATATTAATTTGGGCAGCACTTCGGCTCTAAATATCACTTTCTTCGTTGAAAATCGGGAGTTTTCTTGAGAACCGGGCTCTTCGAAGGTAGAGCTTCAAAACCGAAAAGATAAATTTTTCGGGCTTCTTGGGAGTCTCGGGGCGTGTTTCGGGCTTTGGAATCAGTACCGTGGCTTCGGGGGAAGTGGAAGTAGAAGAAATATAAGTTTAGGGGTAAAAAGTGGCAAATTTCTAACATTTACCCGGGAGGTCTCGCACCCCTTATATACGTGTGAGCCTCAGATCCGAAGCGAGGGGGTGAGGGCAGGTGGCTGCGAGGATCGGACCAGGTGGCAGCAGGGCAAGGCTCGGACGGACATGTTCTCGCTTTGCATTGGTCGGATGACGCGGGTCGGAACAGCAGACTCGCAGACGGCAGCTTCGGATTGGACCCAACTTCGGCCCAATGGCCAGGCTCCACGTAGGTGCAAGGGTTATCCGAGGGGTGTCTCATGCGAAGGTGTCCGAAGCTTAGTGGACCTCGGACTTGGTCCAATCAAAAGGCGACACAGCAAACCTCGGTCCTATCAGAAGGCGACACGTGGAGGCTGTATGCGAGGGATGACGTGGCAGCACTATTCATGCGAAATTTTTTGAAAAATGTGCCAAATCTTGTAAAATCCATAACTTCTTCATCGGACATCCGTTTTCGTTAGACTTTTTACCGTTGTACTACTAATGACGAGACCTTCAATTCTCGTTTAGGTTGTGTCGGCTAAAAATCACTCGATCTAAAATTTGAGTTTTTAGTTGTCTACCGCTAAGCTGAAACTTCGAAAAATCATAACTTCCTCATACGAATGACGAGACCTTCAATTCTCGTTTAGGTTGTGTTGGCTAAAAATCACTTGATCTAAAATTCGAGTTTTTAGCTGTCTACCGCTAAGCTGAAACTTCGAAAAATCATAACTTCCTCATACGAAGTCAGATTTTGGCATTCTTTTTATCGAACTTCTCGGTTTAGCGAATACTACAAATTTCATTTATATTACTAAGGCTAAAAATTAGTTTATCAAAAACTCACTTTTTACGTCATTCGACGTCGTGCCGGTTTTGTCACGGATCTTCGATTGGTCATAACTTCTTCGTAATAACTCGGATTTCGATGAGGTTTTCGCCTAAATGTTTCTAACGAGATTATCTAAAACTTACAATAATAACATTTTACTTATTTTATATTTTCTCTATATTTCACTATTTGGATTTTAATTGAAATCTCATAAAACTTCCAATATTTTATGAGTGATTCTAAACATAGTTTTACTTCATTTCTAGTAAAAACTATCCGTTAGAACTCAAAATTCAAATTCACATAATATTTCATAATATTATTTACTTAAAATACGATTTCGAAACGTGTATGTTACAATATCCTTCTAAACTGATCAGTAAATTGTGGCTCTCAAATCCGTTTTCGAACTCTGAACGAGTCAATTGCGTGTCCTACGATAAGTGATCATATAATCCTCTGTTCTGTAACATATAATGTGGAAAATTACATGTAAAAGAATCAATCTCATTGTCCAATACTTTGTTTTTTGATTTTTGATTTATAATGATAGAGAACTACTAACCGAACACATCAAGTTAGTCATGGTCGGGCCCGGGACTATAAGTCAACACCAAATCATTAAGGGGCCTAAGATATTGCTTTTCCTGTTAGGGAAAAAGGAACATATAAACTTTGACTTATATTCTTGCACTATTTACTCATCAAATCATGCAGACCAATACATTTTATAACATCAAGTTACTGATGCGTTTACGTATTATCAATGCACAGCACACTCGTAAACAAACAAAGTGTATCGATACATTATAAAATATCAGAGTATATTTCAAAATACAGAATAATATGGTATGCGCTCTACAATCATCATGAGCCTATCCCTTTCTAGCCAGAAGTACCTGAAACACAAACTAAAAATCGTAAGCACAAATCTTAGTGAGTTCCCCAAACTACCACATACCATACATATTAAACACATACTGGGCCCCTGACCTTCATCGGACCCTGCCCGACATCGGACCCCGCTTGGTATACAAATTTGTCAATCATTAGGCCCCGCCGGGCATCGAGCCCCGCCCAGTACACATATAAACATATAATCATACAAACACATTCGATAACCACAAAGACAATAACATACAATACAGTCATCGAGCCCCTCCTGACATCGGGCCTTTCCTGGTAAGCATATCAACACATAACGCATGCATGAGTCACATAAACATCTATCATACTAACATAATAAACCGTGGGACGACATTGGTACCTTCGACCCGCTAAACACAGTGATGAAACTCACCTCAAACTGCTGAATCACCCAAATGAATCTTTGATTGCTGGACCTGAAAATTCTCACGCTATTAAAATCAATAACATACAATTATTAATTGGATTCTGACTCATAACCAAAAGTCTAAGTTATTTGGCCCATAATTAGGGTAAAAGACCAATGTACCCTTTATCTAACCTGGCCCAAAACCAAGGCCCAACTCAACCATACAAAGGCCCAAATCCTAAACCCAATATATATGGCCCAATCTTACAAATTGCGCTCGAACCCATCATGGGCCTAAAATCCAAAGAAGCCCAACATTCTAGTCCAAAGCCAAAAACAAGGGTCTAATGGCCTAACTAGGACCAAACATCCAAACCCACACTACAACCCAATACTGAGGACAGTGAGCCCAAAGGCCCATCTGTTGGGTATACGGGGTGTACTCAGCTCATATGATTATCATACTCTATTTGGGGCTAGTACACTCAACGTACTAGCTGGGTACGCCCTGCATACTCCCTGGTGTGTTAATTCACTCCATTAAGCTCTTAACCCGCTAATTCTTTCATCCAAACTCTCAAAGCTTGCCCTTAAAGAGGACTTATCACGTAAAGTTGGCAACTTTACATGCATGCATGGCTTAATGGGGTTCAAGATCTCAAAAAGAGCTTAACAAAGGTCTTAACACATGCATGGGTCAATATACACCTTAAAGCTTGAATTTTTATGTATAAGGGACCCTTAAAACGTCCAGATCTAAGAGCTAAGCTTCTGAAACAACCTTTACTCATAAGGACTAACCAAAAGGGACCAAAATAAGCCATAAACAAACCCGAACTAGATATACACAACGAGTTGTCAAGCTAAGAACTTTATACCTCAAATGTCTCAAAATGAAGATCATAACACTGGATCTTTAAGCTCTGCTCCAAGGAATGAGTCTTCAAGCTCCTTCTACTACTTCAAAATGCATAAGAACACACCGAAATTCATCACAAGATCTCAAAATCACCAAAACAAAGGTTAAGGGAGAGATTAGGGTTTAGAAGATATGGAGGCTGGTCTAAAATGTTCGGGAGGTGAGTTTAAGATGCTTAAATAGGGCACAAACCCTAAAAATTAGGGTTTGTCCCAGGCATGCGTACGCCATGTGTACTCCACAAATGCCTAGCATACGTGGATGAGATCTGTGATCATCAGGAGGCTAGTACGCTAAGCGTACTCATAGAGTACGCCCCGCGTACTAGCAAAGGACCATATTGAAAAGAATTTAACATAAGGGCCTAAAAGAGGAACTTACCCAAACTTGAATGTAACAATTCTGGATCCACAAGCTCTAGCCATACCAATGCAACTTCCAATAGTTCTTCTTCCTTCAAAATCACCATAAATACCTTCCACACTCACTTCTAAGCTCAAAACACTCAAATAAGAATTAGGGTTTCATTCTTAGGGTTTGGAGAGGTGGAGGCCGGTCATAAGAAGCTCCAAAGGCAACTTAAGGTGTTTAAATGGGGCACAAACCCTAAAAATGAGGCCTTCAGTACCCTTTGAGCATCATTTTGAAACCTTGACCCATCTAGAGAAGATTTGACCTCTTTGTGTGTTTTTTAGTGTGTGTAGGTGAACCTTGAGGAAGAAGAAAATTGAAGAAGGAGCTTTGATCAAGGGATAGCTTGTAGATCTAGATTTCACTCATCATTTCCAGCTTTATTGAGGTATAAAGCTTGAAACTTGATCATTGTATGCTTACGTCTAGTCATTATGGAGTTTTATTCACTTTTTAGTCCCATCAATGAGATTTAGTGGGACTCTTCCACTCCAGAAGTTAGGACTTGATTCTCTTGATGTTTTTGAGGTCCCTAGTCCATAGAGTTAGAATCTTGATTGTTGAGGATCAACCATGCATATGTTTATGTCCATTGGGTGAAAGTAGGATGCTAAATATAGGGTTTGAGTTCTTTTGAGCCATGCAAACGCTCCAAGTTAGTAACTTTATGGATTAAGACATTCCCTAAGGCTTGGATCTGAAGTTTGGATGTCTGGTTGTAAGCATTAAGTGCTTAATGGGTGTGTATGTTGGGCATATGTAAGCATACGCTGCACGTATGCGTTCGAGTCCCCAATTAGGCAAGCCACCCAGTATGCCAGACATACTTGTTGTACGCGTAGCATCCTAGGCCTAATCATGGGCTTTTTGTGGTTTGGTCCATATTTGGACTATTATGGTTTTAGGTTTTGTTGGGCCACTAGTCTTCCTAACTTTGGGCCATTGTTAGGCTTTAGGACTTACTGGATTTAGGTCCATATTGGGATTTGGATGTCCTTTAGGAATTGGGCTGCTATTGGGCTTTTAGTACTATTGAGTTTGGGCCTCAGTTAGTGGGCCAAGTGAGGGAAGGGTAAAATCGTCTTTTACCCTGGGTGTTGGACAAATGAACTAGATTTCCGGTTATGGTTTATGGCCCAATTATTAATTAGGGTTTTATTTGATTGGTTAGCTCGGGGATTCTCTGGTTCAACAACCTGATCATCTGTTTGACTGACAACCGACTGAGGTGAGTCTCCTTGCAGTGTTTGGTGGGTCGAAGGAACCAATGTCGGCCCACTGGATTATGTTATAGTATGCTAGTTGTCTTTGTGACTCTTTCATGTATTGTATGTGTTTGTATGTATATCGGGCGGGGCCTGATGAGTGTGTGGGGCGGGGCCCATCGCATGTTACTGGCATATCTGTTGCAGATGGGGCTCGATGTCGGGTGGGGCCTGATGTCGAGCGGGGACCAATGATTTTAGGCTAAGGCCCATTGTATGTATGGTGATAACATGCCCTAGCCAGCATGAAAGAGTCGCGACCAGCTCAGAAGGCTGGCGCACCCGACAGACCAGACCCAGTGGCTTAGCGCCCGGCAGCGCCCCTAAGGGCAGGGCGCTCTAGAAAAAGGATAAGCGCCCGCTAGAGACGCTCTTGCGAAAGGATCGCGCCCGCCAAGAGCGCCCTCGGCTCTAAGACAAATGATACAGCTCGGAGACAAAACAAGGGATCAGAGTATTACCAACAGGACCAATGGCAACGCTTTGACAGATAGAGGAGCACGATCCTCCAATCAGTGCCCCTGATCCTGTCGGCCCAGGCGATCCTGCCTCGTACGGACGAGCAGAATCGCTGAATATAAAAGGAAACGCTCACGACCCCGACAGGTAAGTCGCTGTCACCAAGCTACGCTCATACACACCCAAAGAACCCTACTAACTTGACCATCGGAGCGTTTTTTCGGGAGCCTCCTCCCAAAAAACGGTTGACGGCCTTCTTTCTCTGTGATCTTGTAGGAGCAGCTCAAGAACTGTTGCCAGAGTCTAGCGAGAACCAGAGCAAGGTCGCATCATTTGGCTCCATCTGTTTGTGTGACAAAGCAGAAAACAAAAAGCACACAGTTCAACGACAAAAATGGCGTCTGACGGCACCGACGGAGCCGACAAGACAACAGCTAGTCTGATTCGATCAATGGCGTCGTTGGACAAAACACCACCGCCCATAATGGCCTACTAAGAAGTCTTGGGCAAAGGTGGTACAACAATAACAGTCGAACCAACGGGTGGCCAACAACCACCAAATCCCGGAGGACATTCTCCTTTCACCACCGCTTCAATGGTGATCATCTCAACACAACCATCCCAGTCGCCGCTCGTGTCATCGGGGGCGAGTGCTTATACCATGACGTCGACACCACATCAACAACATATGCCAGTTCAGATGATGATACCACCAGTCACATTCCTCCAAACGTCTCCATTAGGCCAGCCAGTGTTGGCACAATCTACAATATCCAAAATGCCACCATTTTTCAACCCGATGGTGCAAGGGCAACCGACAACCCCTCAAATGATACTGCCATTCAATCAAACCACCGGTGTTCAGCCGTTACTCCAAGCACAACCAATAAGCCAAGCACCTATAGGCACGCAACCAACACTCTCCATGCCACCATTGGCTCAAGCCATGGCAACCTAGTCACTTGTTTTCTTCTCTTCGTCATGTATGGCGGGCGAACCGATTGTTACCACAAACGCCCATTTCCATCAAACCACTATGAACAACCTTCAAGCCCAAATCCAACCCATATCTTCCAGTCATCTGCTTCAACTACCATTCCAGCAACAAGCGTTCTATGGTCCTAATCCATGCTATCATGCATCCTACGGTAGCCCAGGTGCACAGTCGTACAACACGTTTCACCCATGCAACATGCACGAACCACTACCCATACCGAATCAAGATTATCCGTCACGAAGTGTTACATCACCATTAGCCAAAGAGCTGCTAGACTAAGAGATTCCAAACATGACCAAACTCCCCAACTTAAAAACCTACAATGGAACCACAGACCCAGATAACCACATCGACACCTACGAGTGGACAATGATGTTACTCAAACTGGACGAGCGATTTTGGTGTAAGTACTTCCCAACAACCCTCGATGGTAATGCGGGCACGTGGTTCAAAACGCTCTGCTCAGGCAGCATATACAACTTTGTCCAACTAAAGTACTTTTTCCTCACAAACTTCATGTAGCTATGAAAATACAAAGGCGACTCCCACTCAATCATTGGTTGTAAGCAAAAAGAAGGGGAAACAGTGAGAGAATACTTCACGAGGTTCACGAATGCCACGTTGGACGTTCTAGGGCATGACGAAGGTCTGATATCTAGGGCCTTCACATGGGGACTCTTTTCGGGCCCCCTATCCCAAAAACTCATGTGCAAGAAACCGCAAACGCGTGCCAAGTTAAAGGAGAAAGTTGAGCGGTACTTGAGGCAAGAGGAAGGAGAGGCGACGAAGCAGGCATACTTAAACGTCATGGCTTCTCCCCCGAGGTTCCATAGTCCAACCTGCATAGAAATGTTGGGCGGAAGTAGGCACTTCAGGCGAGGAAAGAGCTTGCAGGGACGCTTCAGGTCATTTGTTAGAGATGACAGGCTGAGCCGCCGGCCAAACGTCTATGTAGTTGCAGACAAGCCACAGCCGGCGAAGGCGACAAAGGGACGGTACTGCGAGTACCACGAGAGAAAAACACACAACACTGTTAATTGCTCGGCCCTGAAGAAGGAGATAGAGCAAAAACAGTTAAAGGGAAACCTCATCAAAATAGCACGGAGCCTCCGACCCAAATTCGACGCCGAAAATGCTAAGGACGCAACAAGAGAACACACCCAGCCTAAGGAAATACTCATGGTGCGTGTCAAAAGGGAATGGCAGGACGAGCAAGGCGATCTGATAAGCCTCACTACAACAACCCAAGGACTCACGTTCTCAGCAAGAGACCCCGTGCCTAAAGTTTGGAAGGGCGATAACCTACTCATAATCCCATGCATTATTGACAGGATCGCCCCAAGATTAAGCAGGTTCGTCCTTCCTAGTATGATGTTATGCGCAACGGAGTGTCGGATCACCACAAGGATCGTAAAGTTTAGTACCACCGAAGGACCGGCCACAGTCCTCGCCATGCTACCGAAGGAATTGCAATGCTTCGAGGTCATGCAACTGGCATAAATAGCATTGGATACCAAGAAGGCAAGGGTCGTGTAACACCGTAAAAATTTGAACAATTTTTCACTTTTGAAATCCATAAAATATCATTTGTAATCATAATTAAAAACATTGTGTCAACATTGTATCAGTACAAAACCCAAGATCAAATTACATAAACTCCGGTGTGCGTGTGTACGAATCATGTCGGCGCCTTCCCGCGATCATCACTGGTACCTGAAACACATAACACATAACATTGTAAGCATAAATGCTTAGTGAGTTCCCCAAAATACCACTCTAACACATAATAGCCACTCGAGGCTGTAACTTTGTTGACCCTCAGGTCAATGTGTCTCAGTGGGGCCCTCCAGCCCCAACTCTCTGTGAGCCCTCTGGCCCTAACTATGTGGACCCGAAGGTCCTAACTCTGTAACTCTGAATCATGCATATAACATATCACAATAAATCACAACACATAAATAACATGCAATTACACTGGCATATAACTCTAAAATACTCTATCACATAACTCTGTTACCCCACTAGGTAAAGTATAGTGAGAAGACTCACCTCGGGTATCTCAGTAAATCTCTGACTCGGTAAACGCTGGTCTAGCCTCCGCCTAATCATATGAAATAAATACCCTAATTAATATAACCCTCAAAGGCTAGACTATGTCCTCTTATGACACTCTCAGAAGGGTAAAAGACCATTTTACCCCTATCATGACTCAAAAGGCCCCACAATAGACCATACCCTAAAAGTCAACCAAAAATCAACTTTCCGGGTTACGCTGCGCGTACCAGATGTGTACGCTGAGCATACCCGGCTGCATCTTAGAATCGGGGAACGCCACCCAGTACGCGGCGTGTACTGGGATTACGCCCGACGTACTCCCCACCTTCATCCCTTTAGCTCTTGAGGTCTTAAACAGTTAAGACCCACGTCTAATTTCTAGATCTGACCACATCTAAGCCTCTTAATCCATAAAGTTGATGACTTTAAGCCTTTGCATGGCTGAACAAGCCACCAACTCCCATAATATTCCATCCTCTAACTCTAGAAGGCTTATTACTCAAGCATGACCTCAAACTAACAACCAAAATGGAAACTTTATGGTTCTGAATCACTAATACCACTGAAAAGGGACAGATCTCGGACCATGGAGCACCTTACACTCATAAAGTCTCCACCTTTGGGGTTTTAGCCCTAGAAATGGCACATGCAACAACAATCAAAAGAAGAGGAAAGTTTTGAACTTTATACCTCTAAGTGTAGCCCCTTTCTCTGTAGATCTCAGATCCAAAATGGCACCTCAAGCTTTAGCTTCCAAGAGCTCCTTTCCTTCTTCTTCACTAAGTCACCAAAGCATAATTAGCTCCAACAACACTCACACACACTAAGGACGATGGGAAGCTCTCTCTTAGGGTTTCACTCACTGATATGGATGCTGAGAAATGAGCCTTAGCACCCTTTAAATAGTGCACAAGACGGATTAGGGTTTTGCACCTGGGCCGGGTACGCCCGACGTAACTCTGGGTACGCCCAGCGTACCTTGGCGACTCCGCGTCCAAACTAAGCACATGAGTACGTGCAGCGTACCCCTCTGGTACGCCCAGCGTGCTCACTTGCTAAGTTCCCTCCACTCAAGGACTAATCATGACTAATTGACAAAGAATAAGGGTGAAAGAAATGCACCTGAATCTCGGGGTGTTACAGGTCGAGACGGCAAACGAGAAAGAGGTAATTCATGAAGAATACATGGATCAGCCGATCAACATTGGCCGCAACCTCCCGAAACGCATCAGGAGAGCGTTGGTAAGCCTACTAAAACAATTCAAGCATGTGTTCTCATGGACTCCCACCGACATGGTCGGCGTAGCTAGGAAAGTCATAGAGCACAAGCTGATGATCAAACCAGGCACAAAGGAGGTTAAACAAAAGAAGAGAGTCCAAGGAGGGGACTGCAACAGGGCGATTAATGCAGAAGTAGCCAAGGTAACGAGGGCAGGAATCTTGAGAGAGGCAGTTTTCCCAACCTGGATCGCCAACCCCATCGTGGTAAAGAAGCATGATGGATCGTGGCGCATATGTATCGACTATTCTGATTTGAATAAAGCATGGCACAAAGATTGTTATCCCTTACCAGAGATTGACCAAAAGGTGGAGTTACTACAAGATTTTAAACTAAAATGCTTCTTGGACGCATACAATGGGGTACCACCAAATCCTAATGAGAAAGGAGGATGAGGAGAAGATAGCCTTCTACACAGATCATGGCGCTTTCTGTTATACCAAGATGCCATTCAGATTAAAAAATGCGGGGGCGACAAACCAGCGACTAGTTGATTCCATATTCGCCAAGCAGATCGGAAGGAACATCGAGGTATACGTTGATGACATGGTCATCAAAAGCCCAGATGAAGCGAAACTACTAGAAGACATCGAAGAAACCTTCAAGACGTTGGAGAAAGTCAAGATGAAATTGAACCTAGGCAAGTGCACCTTTGGTGTAGAAGAGGGGCAATTTTTAGGATATTACGTGACTAGACAAGGAATACAGCCTAGCCCAGTCAAAGTAGATGAGTTCATGGAGACCCCACCACCGACCACCCTAAGAGATGCACAAGGCCTAAACGGAAAGCTCACCGCACTTAGTCGATTCATCTCGAAATCAGCTGACAAGGCTATGCCACTTTTCCACACGCTTAAGGGATGCATTAAGAAAAGTAACTTCCAGTGGACAGCGGCAACGAAGGCGGCCCTCCAGCAAATCAAAGAGGCCTTGCATAAGCTGCCCACGCTGGCCAGCCCTATCCGGGCGAGACATTACATGTATACCTCTCAACTTCGTCCGAAGCCGTCTCATCTGTGCTGGTTGTAGAAAGGGAAGAAGAGAAAAGGCCAGTTTACTTTGTCAACCGGGAACTATAGGGTCCTGAACTCAACTACCCCGCTCTCGAAAAGTTGGTGCTCATGCTCATCAACGCCGCACGATGACTAAGGCGCTATTTCCAGGCACATCAGATCGAGGTCTTAATGAACTGCCTGATCAAGCAAATATTGCTCAAGCCGGAGACTTCGGGGTGACCCGCAAAATGGGTAATCGAGATGGGCGAGCACGACATCAGCTATCGCCCAATAACAAGCATCAAGGGCCAGGCACTTGCGGATTTTTTACTCGAAATCCCCGGGGGAGGGGAAGGTATGACCCAAGAAGAGGTACCCATGGCAGGGAAAACCCCAAAGGATAACCGGAAATGGACGCTATATACGGATGAGGCGTCCAACAGAGAAGGCTCAGGGTCGGGATTGATCCTAACCATCCCAGAAGGAGAGGAGGTCATGTACGCCCCCGATTCGACTTTCACACCTCAAACAACAAAGAGAAGTACAGATCTTTACTCGCCGAATTACGGCTGGCCAAACAAATGGGGGAAGAAGCAGTAATGGCATTAACAGATTCGAGGTTGGCCGCCAACCAAATTAATGGAAGCTTCGAGACAAAAGGACAAAAGGATGGAGAAATACGTCAGGATAGTGCAATGGCTTACCAAATCCTTTAAAAAATTCACGATCAAACACAGACCAAGAAGTGAAAACAGGAGGGCAAACGCCCTAAGCAAGCTGGCATCAACATGCTTCGACCACTTGTCCAAGAAGGTCCTAGTCGAGGTACTCAAGGAGAGAAGTGTAGACGAACGACAAGTGAATACTTTAGTAGCGGCTAGACACATGTGGATGACCCCACTGATCAAATATTTGCAACACGACATTTTGCCAGACAACCATGAATAAGCTAGAAGGATACGCATAAAGGCGCCCTCATACGCGCTTGTGAATGGGGAACTATATCGGAAAGGGTTCACAACACCCTGGTTGAGGTGTGTGGACGAAGCCAGGGGAAGAGAAGCACTCCAGGAGGCGCACGCTGGTCAGGCAGGCGCACACGAGGGGACACGCGCCCAGACAGGAAAAGTACTCCGCATGGTATCTATTGGCCTACCACGTACCAAGACGCGGTAGAACTAGCAAAGAAGTGTGTGGAATGCCAATCGTACTCCCCAGTCCAAGGAAACCCCCCGACTCCCTTGACAAACATCTCTACCACATGGCCATTCTATCAATAGGGGATAGATATTGTGGGATCATTTCCAGAGGCCCCATGGAAACTGAAATACATGGTAGTCACAGTGGACTATTTCACAAAATGGATCTAGGATGAGCCATTAGCATGCATATCTGGAAGAAAGATGATCAAATTTGTGTGGAAAAACATAATGACTAGATTTGGAACGCCCAAGACACTCATCAGTGATAATGAGCTGCAGTTCGCTAAAAATCCATTCAGATATTGGTGCGCTAATTAAGGGATTACTCAGCAGTTTACGTCAGTAGCACACCCCCAGTCGAATGGGCAGACAGAAGTATCCAATCAGATGATTGTAAACGAGATCAAGAAATGATTGGGGAAAGCTAAAGGAAACTGGGTTGAGGATCTACTAGCAGTGCTATGTTCGTATCGGACGACGCTAAGAACAGGCAGACAGGAAATCCCGTTCAGCCTGACATACGGAGCGGAGGCGATGCTCCCGGTGGAATTGACAATATGCACCTTGAGGAAAATCCATACCGAAGAGGAAACTAACTCCCAAGATTTGAGGCTAAGTCTAGACCTCCTCGAAGAGCGGCGAGAACGGTCGGGTGTACGGCAGGCTGCCTACAAGCACGTTGTAGAAAAATACTACAACCAGAGGGTCAAGGAGAAAGCCTTCAAAGTAGGAGACTATGTGCTAAGGCGGAATGAGGTAAGTCGAGCCCAACCACAAGGCAAATTAGGTCCCGTGTGGGAAGGGCCATATAAGATCATTGAGGCAAATCGCAGCGGAGCATACGCGTTGGAAACAATGGAAGGGAGACAAATCCCTAGGACATGAAATGTGAGGAACTTAAGGAAATTTTACTTCTGACAAGCCTCACCAAGTTGGATGAGCAGTACCAAGGGCTTGAAACGCCCAGACAAGCAGCTTTGTTTAGCGCTTAAGTTGGCAAGTCCAAATTCCATTACCTAACATGTCAGGGGCAGATTATATAATTGTAATGCTTGGTGTAATACTCAGTGTATTAAAGAGCAAACTTCCCATGCTTAAATACTCAATGTATTAAGTGCATACTCAGTGTATCGATTTTAAATACTTAGTGTATTAAGCGAGAAAACTCTCATACTCAGTGTATTGGTGTTAAATACTTAGTGTATTAAGCATGAAAACTGTCATACTCAGTGTATTGATATTGAATATTTATAGTATTAAGCGCAAAACTCCCATATCCAGTGTGTCGATACTTAGTGTATCGCCTAAAAACCCAGAGTATTAAGTATGGAATTGTCGTACATAGTGTACCAACCTCAAATTGGCATACAAAGCACTAAATGGATGCTCCCATTCATAAAATTGGCATACTAAATTAAGAGTGCTTAGAGCAATACAAAAAAAGCGAACAAAGCCCAATGCATATTAAACAAGCATACCAGTGCAACACGGCCTAAGGGCCACAACAACAATACAAAAAAAAAAAGAAGGCCAACAAAGCCAAACCTACAAATTGTTTGTTCAAAATACAAGAGACAAGTAATAAAAAGATTTTCACGCCCCATAAGGGGTAGCACACGGTGCATGGGCACCTTCACCAGCATCAACAACAAGCCCACCAACATGTTCACCCACATCCTCATCAGCGCCACCAACGGGTCCACCACCACCACCACTGCCAACATCACCACCAACTCCTTATCAACATTACTAAACCCCCATCACCATCACCACTACCACTAGCACCCTCGCCACCGCCAACACCTCCACCATCATCACCAATTAAATCATCAACACTACCTCTAACACTAAGATCATCTACAACATCGATCGCCATACCTTCAGGAGTATACTCAGAACCTGTGAAAGCGCAAAGCTCCCGGACCCTTTGGATATCCAAATTACCCAATCCTAGTCAAGATGCATGGTCCATACTAGAAAACGCAAGAAGGGCCTCATTCCTTACAACGGGACCAGGATGGGGGACCCCAACACCAGGATTAACAGACTTAGAAGCCGCTCCATAAACCAAGGCACTGCGACTGGATTCTGCCCCAACGACGAAAGCAGAATGGCGAATGAGACTCACATCACTTGTAAAGTCCGGGGTGTTCAATCAGCTTATCCACAATCCGAACAAGACCCACGTGCAGTAACCAGTCCAAATCACGCTGGGTAGCTTCAACACCTGCTTGAACTGTGGCAATCAATCTGTCACGGTCAGCAACATCGCGCTCCAGACTTTCAACCTGAATCAGCAACCCTTCATTCACTTGAGTAAGGGAATCAACCTTGGCCTCTAAGGCGGACCTGACTTCCTCCGCAGCAGCCTTTTCAGCAGCAAGCAACTGACATTTTTGCTCCAAACCCTGAGTGTCACTTCCAAGCTCAGACACTTGGCGCCTTAACCCAGCTTCACGAGAATCACACCCTGCATGAACAGTCTCCATTTCACTGAGCAGCTGAATACGCCGAGCACCTGCAACAAGGTAAAACATAGCATGTGTAGCGACATAAGACATATTATGGGAAAGAGCGGAGCTGCCCATGACCTCCATATCAGCAACCACAGCAAGAGGAAATGCGTGCCAAGAAAACTCCACCTTGTTGGTATGCACAGAAAGCTGAGATTCATTGTTGAGACTCCAGGCAAGGACAAAAGTGGGGGGCCCAGAAGAACCCCCGCCAGTGTCCCCACCAGGAGGAGTTGGGACCCGCTCCACACTATCGAAACCTTTGAGTGGAGAAGAGTTAGAAAGAACTTGAGAAATAGCTTGAACAGGAATATCGGGCTGCTTTGACGCCCCTGGGATCCCCTCGGACTGTTGAACGTCGTCATCGGGGATCACGAAAATCGCCGCCGGTGTTGAGGATATCAAATTCAGAAGGCGGGTGAAACTGCGCCTCGTATGAACTCGTTTAGCGACATTAGGTGCAGCGGGTAACCGTTTCGCCCATGGTTAAGACGGATTTCCTCTTGGCCTGCATGCGGCAGACATCAGAGATTATACCATCTTTGCTGTCCTCATCCACCTCAGCGGAACTGGAGCAAGCGCCAGTCGGGGGTATGACGGTTGAAACTGGACAAACGGCCAAAATGGTTCCCCCAACTGATGTCGATGCCCCCAACCACAGGAGAAACAGGAGCGGCAGTGGTCAGGGTAAGCTGGTCAAGGTGTTGTGGGGGAGGAAGATGATCGACCAAATCCGCCTCTCGGCACTCCAACTTCCCCCGGTAACGCTTCTGTAGCACCTCGTCCATGGACAGGGAAGACTCAACACCTGCAAAAGATGAGGTACAAGGAAAGCGCATAAACAAACGTAAGGATCAAGCAGACTAAAACCCTAACCCTAATGGAAGAAAGAAATAGCAGGAAGGGGGGGGGGGAGAGATGAAGAGCAAGGAGAGATAATACGAGCAGTTACCATTACCATCAGCAATGAAGGAAAAGACCGCCATTTTCCCCCGTCGCCTCCAGGAGGGGCTCATTCCCATGGCCAGTAGTGCCTCGGAGTAGTCCTCAGGGGTGACCTGGATGCTCTTTAGGAGGTCGGCGACACCCTGGTTGCACGGAAACAGTTTGGGAGTAATGTCGACAAAGGAGTTAGCACGATACCGTCCATTACCTGCCAAGCTGTGATTCACCTACAACCACTTATCTTGCCAGTTCTTAGGGTCCGTCCATTAGGAACCAGGGTGTGTCCCCCTTGCCGGACGGAAAAAGTACACTTGTCACCAGTACAGCAGAACCTAAAAAAGTACTTGAAGACGAAGTAGTCGGGGAGAACGCCATTGGCACAACAGATCATCTCGAACGCCACTACCTTGTTTACGACGTTGGGAGTCAACATCTGGATGCTACAACCGTCCTTCTGCAAGACCTCCTCCTGGAAATCGGTAAGGGGGAGGCATAGTCCAGCTTCAAGGTTCTTCAGATAAACCCCCACTTTTCTAGGAGGAAGAGACATAATGGACGAACCAGGTCATGGGAACTCGACCTCATCCGCTGAAGAAAGGTCGTACGTCTTCTCAAGAAACCTGTACTCAACTTTAGTAGAAAGGATTCCGGATGGACCAGCCATGGAAGAGAAGAGGAAAAGGAACCCTAGAAGAAAGAAAAACATAGGAGAGGAAGCGTGAAGAAAAATGAAAGAACGACGATAAGCGTTCTTATAGTATGGTTTTCCCGCACCCATTATGTTGGGAAAGAGGTTAGAGATGTTGTAGATTTCTCCAGTTCTCACCCTCACCACACACTGGCTTTTGAGGTCGTATATCATTACAGCACCCCCATTATGGTGTCAGATCACACTTATCACACTCCACTATAGGTGTATACCCCTTTAGTCTAACAATGTCTTACAATGACATCATAAATAATTACATCTACCATAAATTTTTTTAAACTTATAATTTTGTTGGCTAAAAACGAGAATACCTAAATAGTATGAAGTGTCTAAAAATTTAAGTAGTCATTTTTTTGAAACATCTTTAGAGTGGATGGTGTCGAACTAGGCCTGTTGAAAATAATCGATACCTGTTTACCTGACCTGACCCGTTCTGAATTCGGGTAGATCGGTCTGGGTATCAGATTCGAAAATTCGGGTAATCGGGTAACCCAATACTTAAATAGGTTGGATATTGGGTAGCTTTAAAAAAATTCGGGTATACCCGATCTTTTAAAAAAAACTGATACATTAGCTATAATAACTATTAAACTTATATTGATCCATTAACTTACATAGTTAATATTTGAGTATCGATAAATTATCAATAGTCAATTTCAAAAGAAAAAAAATTTGTAAAACAAAAATATCATAAAGAAAACGTAGTGCACATGTATAAGGGTATATGTAAAACTTGATCTACCCGAACCCGAGTACCCGAAGTGTAATATAGGTCGGATATCGAGTAGTATTTTAAAAAAAAACCCGAATTATCCGAAATCCGAAAATTATACCCGATCAACACCCTTATCTTGAAGCACAATGGCGGAAAAAAGACATCGTCTTCATTCTCGTTGGAAACACATATCCGAATAGCTAGGGAAAGAGGTTCCTTCGGGTTGTGCTCTCCAAGCTTGCTTGTTTCTTTCGTTCTCCTTTCATCATTGTCATGGGCATCATGAGTTGTATTAAAATGTTATGGAAAGGAGATGTTAGAAAGAACCATTCCCATATGTTAGAGAAGAAAAAAAAGAAAAAAAAAACTGATATGGTTTTATGGATGAATTACTCTCGGCCATTACACATTTCATACAAAAATAAACATGATTATACAAATTAAAAACAAATAAAAAAAAAGATTGTTACATAAGTAAATAATGAAACCTTATTTTATATTAAATCCTTTAGATCGTATAAACCAATTCAATTAATCAAATTACGACAATTACACTTTAAATCAAAAAATCATATCTAAACAATAAAATACACCTTGATTCAAGCATCAAATTACATCCATTTACAAGTTACTCTTTTTAGTCTCTGAGATACTACCAGTAGAGAATAGAGATCACTCCGTCCACCGTTGATGCTTGTTTCGGCCATCGAGTTCATCAGCTGCTCATACACTCTCCTCCAACCGACATCGGTCTGGATCCAGTTTTGTACTGCGAAATTCAAATTGAAACGTTGTAATGGAGTACAGAAGGATCAAAGATCAGGTTCGAACACTGTTCTCTTCTTCTCCATGTTCTACGCCCTAGATTTCTTTCTCTTATTTTATCATACTCTTTATATAATTTGGGGCTCTCTGCATTCTCATCGATTTTGTCGGTTAAGTCGAATTAAACAACACATATCTCATCCTCATGGTTAGATTCGACCTCGATCTGCTTCTTTGCAGTATTGTTGAGTCCACATATTCAGTGTAATGTAATGTAATGTTACCTTGTAGGATAAGGATGTGAATCCTGCTACCGAAGACCTCGAGAGCTTACGCGGAAAAGCTATTTTAGATGGTATCATACAGTTTTTCAGATTATACATGTGTTGTAAAATACTAAAATGTCATCTTGTAGGAGTTTTGTCTTCCTTTTGTCCTGAAGGTTTGTGCTGACATTTTCAGGTCCTGCACCTTATGACAAAACAAAGTGGAAGATGAAGTAAGTAGTAGTCTCTAACTCTCTACCATATCATTGCCAATTTCATTATATGCTATAAGATTTCGTATGTCATGATCTGTATTTCCTTCTCTTGATTGCAATAGGTCTATGGTGACACTAGCATTAACTTTTCTAACAAGCTCCCAAGCTATACTTATTGTCTGGTCCAAAAGAGCTGGAAGATACGAGTACAGTGTCACAACAGCAAACTTTTTGGTGAGGAACTTTTTTTTCCAGGATTTCAAGTGAAAAACCTCTACTTTTTGCTCCATACTCTGATTGAGAATTCTTTCTTATATTGTCTTATGCTAGACCTCCATTTTCCTTGCTTTGGAATCAGGTTGAGGCTTTGAAATGTGCACTATCGCTTTTGGCCTTGGGTAGAATATGGAGAACTGAAGGTGTGACTGAAGATAACAGGTTTCTTCAATAATCTTTCTTCAAAATTAAATCTGTCCCATTGTTTCATTGCATTATGAAAGTATGAAACTCACTCTTTTCATCAGGTTGAGTACAACAGTAGATGAAGTTAGTGTTTACCCCATTCCTGCAGCACTTTACCTTGTAAAAAACTTGCTCCAGGTTGGTTTTTATCTTTTTATCTTTTTATCATTTTTCAATCTGACATTATTAATTGTATTGAATTGAATTGAATTCTTTCTGATGCATGTCTGTATTTTGTAGTACTATATCTTTGCATATGTGGATGCTCCAGGGTATCAAATCTTGAAAAACCTGAATATCATCAGCACTGGTGTGTTGTATCGTATAATTCTCAAGAAGAAGTATGTGTTCCTCTATCCTTTATGTAAATCCTCATGATGAGTGATGATTACTTCACATATTGACTTTTGTTTGAATTCAATTGACTTTAACTTTTCATAGGTTAAGTGAGATCCAATGGGCTGCTTTCATTTTACTTTGTGCAGGGTGCACAACAGCACAACTTAACCCTTCGTAAGTTTGATTATCTTCAGTATACAATTTTTTTTTCTTATATTGTTTCTGAATTGGATGTGAATTTCCATAAACAAACAGTTCATCTTTATTCAATTCTTTTTATAATAGTATCGTTGATTTCTTTAATTCTTTATGATTATGTTTCACTTTTCATTAACAGTTCTGATCATGTGCTTCAGACTCCTTTCGTAGGTTGGATAATGGCCATTGTGAGTCCTTGTATTTTTCAACTTATTAATGTCATATTACAAATATTTTTTTTTATTAAAATAATTAGTATTCTGATATGTACTCAATTATTTCTTTTCCAGATCATGGCACTTTTAAGTGGTTTTGCTGGAGTCTACACAGAGGTAAACAGTGTAGTTTGTTGATTTTTAGGATAAGGTCCAGTAGTTACTTAATGGGGGGCAAAATGGTCATTTCACATGCGTTTAACTCATATCTATTTTCAGGCTATAATAAAGAAACGTCCTTCGAGGAACATAAATGTGCAGAATTTCTGGTTATATGTTTTTGGGATGGCTTTCAATGTTGTTGCAATCATTATCCAAGATTTTGATGCTGTTGTCAACAAGTATGTTTCTTATACTCTGTGTAAAAAGACGTAAATGCCCTTCTCATCTTTTTATCAATACATCATTAACTACAATTTTTGTCTTTTGTGCAGGGGATTTTTCCATGGATATTCACTGATTACAGTTCTCATGATTATCAACCATGCCCTAAGGTATTTTATTTATACCAAGATCTGAAAGATATGCTTTTTTTTTTTTTTTTTTAAAATAAGATTTAATTGAAATAAAAATAAAAATGTTTAATTTATTTGCAGTGGGATTGCTGTGTCCATGGTGATGAAGTATGCTGACAATATTGTGAAGGTAAGTTGATTGGTATTTACAGTATTGCCATTATTGGTATTTACAGTTTTGCCATTATTGCAGGTTTATTCAACTTCTGTAGCAATGCTAGTGACAGCGGTTGTTTCTGTGTTTTTGTTCAATTTTCATCTATCTCTGGCTTTCTTCCTTGGATCCACGTAAGCAAATCATTTTTATTATTTATCTAAATTAATTAATGATTCTTTATTTAATTAATGAATTAATAATAAGTGTTTGTTGACAGTGTTGTTTCAGTTTCCATCTATTTGCATTCGATTGGAAAGCTGCAAAGATGATCAAAAAAGCCTTTTTTATAAAACAGAAACTTATTGGATTTATCTGTTATACAAAATTTTTACTGTTGTAATTTTAGATGGTTGGTTGGAGATAGTGTAAAAAAGCATCTTTATTTTACTTCAAAAAGATTGGTTTTTTATTTTTTATTTTATTTTATGTTGGGTTGGTTATGTGCAAGAACTAGTAAAGCACTTTTGTAATATTCTATTTTGTACTTAGACAAATCTATATAACTACTAATTTCACCTGTTAATTTTGCATATGTGGGCCTCTTGTATCTCTATCTTTGACTTGATCTTTTCTTCCTATATATATATATATATATATATATATATATATATATATATATATATATATATATATATATATATATATATATATATATATATATATATATATATATATATATATATATATATATATATATATATATATATATATATATATATATATATATATATATATATATATATGGGAGATGATATTTGTATGTAGGTTTTTTATTTATTCATTTAAAAATAAAGTGATTTGATTTTTATCCTTCATGACGATTCATTTTTTTTTTCAATTAAAATAAAGATATAAAAGTCAAATCATCTAACAAAAAACATAAGTGGAAAATTTACCTTGATTTTTTTTATGGTTTAACACTGTCTATTTAAGGGGTGTTTGGGATTGCATATTTAGAACAACTTATGTTTATTTGTAAAAATGTTTATTAATTTTTCCGATGGCAAAATGAAGTTTTATAAAGTCTTTGGATTAGCATATTAGCTATCGTAATAAGTTAATAAGTTGTTTTTTTTAGTGTTTGATAATTTCTATTTTAATATATATATATATATATATATATATATATATATATATATATATATATATATATATATATATATAAGACCAATAAAGATAGAATTTATTATAATAAATGAAGATAATTTTGTCATATCAATTTCTAATTAGTTTTGACACATGTTATTTTGTTATATTTTTTTTAATAAATAATATCTACATGTCATAAAATAGGGTTATTTTTTTTTCAATTTTTAAAATTAAAAAACCACATAATACTTATACTTATATGTAAAGTATCAAATGTAATAAATATTATACTAAATTACAATTAATATGTTTTTCATTCCTTATTTCAAAATTTTATTTTAAAAAATATTTATTATTTACATTTTAATATTTTAGTTTTTTAATAAACTTATGTAACACACGAGTTTTACACCTACTATATCTCCCTATTCTAATATTCTAATAAAAGAATAGTTTTATTCTCCTTTTGACATTTGTCATTATATTAAGCCTCATAATTAATGTATATTTTATTTTTCTTTTGTCATGTGTCACTCCATTATGTCTTCTAATTAATGCATGCCATTTGTCAACCTATTTATTCTTCATTTTAAATTTTAAATTTTAAATTTTCCCATTCTAATTACATTAAATTAATAATAACATTAAAATAAAAATTAAAATAAAATTAACACAAATTATAATTTATAAAGTGATATAATTTTATATATTTATTTAAATCAATGATTATAATTTTATATAACTAAAAAAAACTCTCTTAATTAATAATTTATTTAAAATAAGTGATTAATAATTTTGAGTTTTTACTATTAAAATTTAATTAATTTTGTAACCGTAATTTCGACGGGTTATAAACTAGTATAAATATATAGTTACAAATATGGTTAATATGGTAAATTGGTTTAAATAAGTTTTTTCGGGAACCGGCAAATAAGTCATAAACTATTTTCAATAAGTTAGAAAATATTAACTCATCAAAAACTCTTTATTTAACACCTTAAATAAACAATCCTAAACATCCCACACTACCACCCCCTCACTTTCTTCAAGTTCTATTTTATTGCATAAAGTGTTGACAAACGTTTTTTTGGTTTTTACCTGATATATCATGGATAACATTCATTTTATAATTTTATATTTTTGGTCTAAATTATAAACTTTATTATGATTTTGGTCTAAACTTTTCAAACTTTTTTTTCTTAAATTCATACCAAAATTAAACTTTCTTTACAAATTAACCTTTTAAAGACTTTTTACATCTTTTTCAGAACTTTTTATAAACAAACTTACAACTTTTTGTACAACATTCTTAAAACAAATTGGACAACCTACATTTTTTATGATTAATTGATCACACACAAGTCACAAGTACAACCATATATAGCTTGTTTTTATTAAAAACGGATCTCATTTAAATAAAACCATATGAACCCCAACGTATTCTCCTTATATTACAGAAATCACATATCAATATCATCACCATTTCCTTGGACCTTATAATTTATAAAATCCAAACTCAAAAGGAGTACCTCCACTCGAAGCAAGACGTGTGACCCCTTTATATGAGTAAGTGCTTATGTTAAAGCAAGTTTTAGTAGCTACTCTAACACCACAAAATGAGGGACAATACTGAAGCATGTACGTAGGTGTCCTATGCATCCTACGCGGATAATTCACAACCTGAAAACACTTTCTCATATCACCACCAGTTGTTATCAAGTTCCAAGGTGCCTTTGCTTCAGCATTAGGAATTGTCCAAATGGTCGACTTATTACATCCAGACACATTTTTTTTTCCTGAATCAATACTGAGAATGCGTGATGTTCTTAGAAACGCATCACGTGTATAGTGAGAAAAGTAAAACCCGTCACCTGGTTTATCCTTAGACGACAGGTTCACCACCACGTTAAGTGGACAGATTTTCTCATTGGTTAAGTTGATTCTGCCACCCTGGATTGGGATGATGTGGTATTTGCCACCATTTCTTACCTCTCTTCCGGTGGTGTCTGTAACGGTTTGGGCGGCGGCTGTAGTGATCATAGAAGAGATTGACAATGTCATGATCACGACGACGAAGAGATGTAAAGAAGTTAGTGATGGCTTCATGTTGATTGATGATGTTATTGTGTAGTATAAGAAGATTTAAGAAGTAAGTATTTATAGGCCTATTGTATATTAAAGGTATACTGTTAATGCATTTTTAAAATGTTATTTATTTATTTATTTCTAGATGCTTTGTCATTGTGACATGTGTTTTTGCTTATATATTAGTCATTATAAACAAGAATGACATTTGTTTCTCTGTTGTATTTGCATACTTTTCTTTTTATGTACAATGACTACCCACCCTGGCCAACGGTGACGTGTTGGAGACATTCAGACAACTGGACAAGCACTGCACCTCAAAATAAAGTAAATAATATATAAATTGCTATCATATTGTATATCTAGAATTCATATATGATATAATATGCATCACAAAATTCTTAATATGTTAACCAAGTTGGGAAATATTGGTACAAATTAAGGGAAAACTTAAGTACATAACCATTTTTTTTGCATACGATATACAATGAGTTTTTGGTTCAAATATTCTTCTTTTCCTTCAAAGAAATATTTAACTCACGACTACAAGATTATACTCATCTTAAGCAAAACTTTTAACTATCCAAATAGAAAGGTTAATTGCTTGTAACGAAAACCATTTTTAAGGGGGACAAAGGGTTTTTGGGGTTTAAAGCTTAATGTTTGGTCACATGTCAATTCCAGTTCCTATACTTTTTTTTTTTCTCCAGATAACACTAAATATTCAAACAAGTCTTGCAACTCGTTACTTATAACCCTAGTTTGTTAATAGCCTACCAAATTTAGTCAAATTTCTAGTTTGTTAACTGTCAAGTTAATTCAAATTCGAGTTATGTACACAAGGGCAATGATTTAAAATTATATTTACCAAATACTTGTGGTTTAAAAAATAATTACTAAAATAATTTTAAAACTATTAGTCATTTATATATACATATTCTAATAAAAAACAGTTTTGTTATCCGTATGTATTAGGTTTTGTGAAATCTCACCTTAATTATGAGAGAATTGTATTGATCTTTATATACAATCTCATTATTATCTAAGATTCCTTTGAATCATTGCTATTACCCCCTCGCAAGCGAAGAGGGGGAGGCCCAACACGAAGCTTGGACCGAAAGTCTTCAAAGAGAGGACGTGGAAGACTCTTAGTAAAAATGTATGCCAACTGCAAATGTGTGGAAATGTATTTGGTGTGAAGCTTGCCTGAAAGAACTAACTCCCGCACGAAATGATAATCAATGTCGATGTGTTTGGCTCGTTCGTGTGAGATCGGGTTTTGGCTTAAGAAGAGGGCACTGCAGTTGTCACACAATAGAGTGGGATGTCCAGGTGACAAGACATGTAGCTCTCGAAGTAAATGAGTAACCCATATTATTTCAGGAATAGTGTTAGCTAAAGCCATGTATTCAGATTCACTGCTTGAATGAGACACAATTGGTTGTTTCTTTGCACTCCATGAGACAAGGTTGCCACTGAGGAAGATTAAATAACCATAGGTGGAGCGTCGAGTCTCAATACATCGAGCCCAATCAATGTCAGTGTAGCCTAGGATGGTAGGAGAGGTGGCATGTAAGAATGAGAGGCCATAAGACAATGTGTCTTTGACGTAACATATGATCCGTTTTACTGGATGAAAGTGATCCTGTTCACACTCCCAAACCGAGACGGCAGAAACATTCGGGGGTGGAGGACGTCATGTACAGTATTGTTGGTGATTTGTTTCACTAATGTGATTTAAGTGTAATGGGATTACTTTGTTGACCAAAAGTGATCTTGATAAATATTAAACAAGTAAGGAATGTGTGGAGTGCACACTTGTTTAAGTTTATTCAATATTAAAAGCAGACTGTCATTTAGGAGAGAAGCGCCTGAACGGGGGTCCAGGGACAGCGCCCCTGGGAGCGGGATCCAAGAGGCGGCAGCCCCTGGCGGGGTCCAAGGGGCAGAGCCCCTGGCTGGGATCAAGCTGCCTGGCTTGGTATTAATCCTTATAGAAAATCCGAATTTATGACAGTTTTGTGACTGTTGCTAAACTGTTTTATGACAGTTTTCAGACAAAGGAGGTATTTAACCAATTTTGGTCAGTTTTTTCTGGTACTTAAAAAAGTCATATATCTCATTCTCTGTTCTTTTCTCTTCCGAGTCTTATCCAATCAAAGATTAAGGAGTATCACCCAATACTTTGATTTGATAGTGAAATCACAATTCTCAGAATATCCAAGTGCCTTTATTACCCTGAAATTCTAACAAGTATCACAACAATTGCATAATAGTAATCAAAGCAAACACAACCATTACATTGAATAAGTAAAATATTTACATCTGTTCGATACATAGTTTGTATGACACCAAAATGTATAACAAAAGTATAAAAGACGCAACTCTAAAAGCTCCGTCTTCTCAAAACCTGCGGCTGTACCTATCTACCGGTTCCCTGAGAATACAAGTGGTTTTGAAAGTGTATCAACATTTAAGTTGGTGAGTTCATAAGAATGTTTTTGTAATGAAATCTTGTCTTTGAATCTTTGGAAATGTTTGTATGTTTCTCAAGGTAACCCATATTTTCTTTAGTAGTGAAAAGTAGTCTTAGACCTTAAGACCAAGTTGTACGTTTGTTACTGTATTATGTAATTGTATATCGTAGTAATGTGTAATAAGAACCCTTGTATGAATATCTTTGTATGAAATCCCTAGATACCACCAGTAGTGTATAGTATTGTTCTGTATGAAAACCTTTGTATCAAATCCCTGTATACCACCAGTAGTAGTGTATAGTATTGTTCTGTATGAAATTCCTGGATACCACCAGTAGTAGTGTATAGTATTGTTCTGTATGAAATCATTGGATATCACTAGTAGTAGTGTATAATATTGTTCTGTATGAAAACCTTTGTATGAAATCCCTAGATACCACTAGTAGTAGTGTATAGTATTGTTATGTATGAAAACCTTTGTATGAAATCCCTGGATACCACTAGTAGTAGTGTATAGTAGTTTTATTAATTAAAATAAAACCATGCGTTTGTAATTCCCTGGAATCGTCCAGCTGTATTGTGTAGTAGTTATATTAATTAAAATAAAACTATTTGAAGAGTTGAAATCCCGTAAACAAATGTTTAGTTTATACTATTGTGAGTTTGATATAACCATGCTTGATGTGATCTAGTGACCCCTACGACGTTATTCAGGCGTCAGAATGGTATGCCATTTGTCACCCCAAGCCTGTCGGCCTAACTGTAGCTAACAGTTCAGGTGTGGGATTGTTAGTCCCGTATAGATCTATACATAAATCTCATGCTCTCCCTCCACGAGACTCTGGTTATACTATATAGGATTTAGTTCTGTACCCTGGTGGATACAATTGAAGTAGTGCCTCACAACCTTGTATTCACTAGTTTACATGTAGTGTTGTAGTGTTTCCTTATACTTGAATCTATATGTATACTTGTAGTGTAAAATAATTATACTTAAATAATTATTTAGTATCGTACTCTTGTATTCGGAAAATAGTATTGTATACCATAAACTATATCTACCATAGTTTATATGTTAGTTTTTGTATAATGTTCTTGAAATAGTAAAACAGTGTAATGTATCCCAAACTATACCTATTATAGTTTATGTGTATGTTCCCGTTTCGTGTATTAAATTCTGTAAAAGTAATGTAATGTTCCCAAACTATATCAACTATAGTTTGATTTTATGTTATGTACTTTACTGAAAACTTTGCAATTCTGTCCGTGTGTTGAAAACTACCCTTATGCTCGAACTGTTACAAAAGGGATAAAAATATCTGAATATTTTTATAAAATGTAGTGATTTCTTGGTTTGTATCAATTGCAAAAGTTTTTAATCTGTTTGAAATCATGTATAAAAACACAAAAGTCATTGTGTTTTACTTGTATTCCCCCTGAAAACATTAAAAGCATTGAAAATTTAGGGGGTATGAACTCACAACCGTTTATGTGTACGAGCTGAACAGCGAGACTGGAAAGATGACCCTCGAGTTGACGTACACTGAATTAACGGTATCCTAATAATGGTTAAACACATAATTGTATTTAAATTTGCGAAACCATTAATTATAGTGTCGGAAAAACACTTGTTTTGTGTTGAGAGTAATTACCGAAAATTACACAAGTGCTGTAGAGTGTTTTCGGTCCTAAAGAGGTTCTTGGCCGAAAACGGGTTCTCGGCCGAACACAGGTTTTTGTTCGGAAATAGGTTCTCAGACCTAGGTGTTTTCGGTCACATGAAGATATGAAGGCTGTTCTTGGTGAAAATATGAAGGTTTGAAGGTTTTCACTTGAATGTTTGAATGTTCTTGGATGATCATTAGGAGCAAAATGAGAGTGTTTTCGAGTGAAAAGAGGGAGAAATGATCAAGTTTTCTGATGAAAAAATTATATACCGCTTGGGTTCTCTGTCAGAAAGGGAGTTCTCGTCCGAGAATGGGTCTTCGGCTGAAATCAGTTCTCGGTCCAAAGGTTTTCGGCCGAAAAGGGTTTGGTGCGAGGGTTTTCAGTCCGAGGAAAACCTTGGTTTTTGTGTGTTATTGATTCCAAAAACTTATATAAACATTATTTATATAATTTAAATTATTCTCTAACCATTATGAATTTAACGACATGAATAAAAGTCAAAATTTTATTTAACGGATTTGACTTTTGTTGACTGGAAAAAGAACGGGTTGTTACGTCCTGCATAGGAGCATGAAGAAAATGACTCACCTGATTGATTGCATAGGACAGATCTGGTCAAGTAATAGTGAGATATTGTAATGCTCCAACAAGAGAATGATAAAGAGTGGGATCAAGAAACGGAGTGCCTTGACTCGTAAAATGCACGAAAGTGGAGAAAGGCGTAGCAGCTGGCTTGGCATCCAAAAGGTGAGCTCTAACCAGAATATCATGGGCATATTTGGACTGACTTAGAAAAATACCTGAGTCATGATAAAAAACCTCAAGGCCAAGGAAATAGTTAACTTTACCAAGATCTGTAATGAGAAACTCTTTATTGAGGTGTGTAATATAGAGTTTGATGAGATTGACATTGTTTCCTGATAGAATAGTGTCGTCGGCATACACTAGGAGGTAGATAATGTTGGTGTCTTTTTTAATTAAATACAAAAAAGAAGTGTCAACTCTACTATAGGTAAAACCGATGTTAAGAAGAAAAGATCTCAAACGTGATAGGTTTTACATGCAATAACATGGATAAATACTTCTTCACATAAGGGTACATGCAACCTATTAGATCTAGTCATAACACTAATGAAGTAACATTCTATTGAACAACAAGAACCCTATAAATCCTAGCTATTTTCGAAAATCACAAACAAATTAGGGATTACGTACCTTTTAGTTATTATAGTAAATAACTAATCAAATCCTTCTTTAGGAAATCTTGGAAGCGAGCACCAGAAATCTCGTGCCTCTGATGATCCACACCCAAACGCTAGCAACTTGGAATACTTTTAGAAGAGAGGAAGAGAGGGAAATTTCGGTTGGCTTTTTATCTAATGGAGGTGGCTAAAAATCTTATGTATAAAGTCCCTTTTATAGTTACACTAGGAAAACCTGTTAACCCTAATTTGAATATAATACTATTATATTAAATTAGGTAATTATCCGTATTCCTATTTATCTTCAAGGTACATTTCAGAAGCTCCTAAAACCCTTAGAAACCGCCCAAGGGTGGAAGGTTCTGGAACACCTTTTTGTTCAACTATTGAACATTTACAGCTTAGTTCATTTATTTCTATTTATTAATCATATAATAAATCAATAAGTTAGTCGCTTTCTCCAAAATTCATCCTACTCAATTACTAAGTTTGAGGGTAACCCAAAAGGACAGGGAAACCAAAAAGGACTTTGCTAATAACTTTTAAATTATCAGCAAAGGGTGCTTCCAAATGGACACCCAATCCAATAGTCTCCCACTTGGATAGGTCTATAACTACAATTGCTAGTATAATTTCTAAATTATCAGCCATGGGAGCTTCCAAAAGCAACTCTAGTCTCTGATCCTATTAATTATTAGTCCTAAGATAAGTGATCAAATATTTCTTCATTCTACAAGATATCGTATGGACACGGGACATGGATTAGAATTAGTCTCATTGTCCAAAATTTTGTTTGTCGATTTCCTGATTTGTTATGACGTCATAAGACTTATAATTGAACACATCAATCTTGTCCTGGCTGGGTCTAGCACTATAGGTCAACACCAAATCACCTAGGGTTGTTCACTATTTGGATAAAACCGAATTGTTCAATTAGACAATTTAGATCAGACTATTTGGTCCGGATATTCGGATTTTTGGATTGGTTTTCAACAAAACCGAATTATTATTTTGGATTTCGGATTGGTTTTGGTTTATAAAATAAGAACCGAACAGTCTAAAAAACCGAATAAACATTTATTATTTTTTAATATATATATATATATATATATATATATATATATATATATATATATATATATATATATATATATAGCTATTTATTACTTTGTAATTTATTCTTTAAAATAGGTTCAAAACGTTTCGCCCGATAAAAAAATATTAATATTCATTTTCTCTCAAAAATTTTCTATCTATAAAATATTTAACTTTAACATACATTCTTATTAGTTGTTTATAAATTTTAAAATCATAGCTAAATAATTTGTTTTCACTTCTTATGTAAAATTGGATAATATTATAATTATATGTCGTTTTAAAATGTTTTGCTTTTTGAAAACCGAATTATAAAAACTGATCCAACCGAGTTGTAATTGGATCGGATCGGATTTGAATTTAGTTTGAGCTATTCAGATCTATATTTTGAAAACCGAAATCAATTTGGATTCACTTGATTGGATCGGATCAAACCGATCCAGCCAAACGAACACCCCTAAAATCACCGAGGGGCCTAAATATATCGTTTTTCGTGTTATGGCAAAAGGAACGAATAAACTTTGACTCATATTCTTGTATCTTTTACTCACCAAATCATACATGACACTACGTTTTATAACACCAAGTGATACGTTTTCACAATACCGATGTACAACCAACTTGTAAATTATAAATCATTTATCTCAATTTTAAGAATATAAAATATTATTGTCTCAGAATTACTCATGATAGAATCCATGAAATAATTCTCTAAGCTTGGGTTTTTCCAATACTAGAATCTCCATTATCCAAGTACTCATGAACGTTGTAGCAACACAATTACCATGTCTAAACTCCTTAGACAGTCTACAATCTAATTCATGACAGTCTCCATTCACTACTTACTTCCAAAAGTATGAGCAAGTAAAACATGCAAAACGAAACACAATAATAAATAATTGACAAAGGCAGTAAACAAATTCATAAATAATCTTCTATTATTCAATCACCAAAATCAATTACATTTATTCTATTATAAGTTTCAAACTAATCATCTAAATACTAAAACTAATATCATCTCTCAAACCAATACTCTTAGCATGTTGACTATGCTTAACCCTACTTAGAGCCTTTGTGAGAGGATCTGCACGATTGTCTTCTGATGACACTCTCTTTACTATGAGATGACCTTATTCAAATCTATGTCAGATATAATGGTACTTTCTGCTATTATGTCTGGATTTACCATGATCTTTGATTCTTTGGTGAAAGCAACCGCTCCTTCATTATCAAAGAAAAGTTCCATTGGCTCTGAATGGTCGGAACTACTCTGAGATCACCAATGAAATTCTTCAGCCAATCTGCTTACTTTGATTCTTCACTCGCTGATATGTACTCTGATTCACAAGTAGAATCATCCATTGTGTCCTGCTTAGAACTTTTTCAAGTAATTGCTCCTCTATTTAATAGAAACACCCTACCAGATTGAGAACGAAGGTTGTCTCTATCTGTTTGAAAGGTTGCGTCACTATACCCACTTAATGTCAATGTATCAGTTCCACCAAGGACTAGAATAATATCCTTTGTCCTTCGTAGATACTTGAGAATATTCTTCACTGCTTTCCATTGAGCTTTGCCAGGATTTCCCTGAAAGCCACTGACCGTTCTTAAAGAAAAAGACACATCAAGGCGAGTACATGTCATAGCGTACATGATCGATCCTACGCCTGAATCATACAAAAATGTTTTAATACTTTATCCAAGTATGTACTTTGACTAAATTAGTCTTTTCTTTCGATCCCTTAAGATTTTGATCCCAAGAATATAGGTTGCCTCTCCTAGATCCTTCATAGCAAAATACTTTCCAAACCAAGACTTTACTTATTGCAAAGATGGAATGTCGTTTCCTATGAGCAGTATGTCATCAACATACAAAACTAGAAAGCTAACTATACTCCCACCAGCCTTGACATACACACAGGACTCATCCACACTTCTAAAGAAACCAAACTCTTTGACTTTCTCGTCGAAACAAAGATTCCATCCATGAGACGCTTGCTTTAATCCATAAATAGATTTTTGAAGCTTGCATACTCTATTGGGGTACTTAGCATCCACAAAACCTTTTGGATGACACATGTAAACATCTTCAGCCAGCTTCCCACTAAGGAAAGGAATTTTGACATCTATCTGCTAGATTTCATAATCATGAAACGCATCGATAACTAACATAACTCTAATAGACTTGATCTTAGCCACTGGTGAGAAGGTCTCATCATAGCCAACCCCTCGGGCTTCAGTAAAGCCCTTCGAAACCAGTCGTGCCTTGAACGTATGCACCTTTCCATCCATGTCGGTCTTCTTCTTGAAGATCCACTTGCACCCAACTGTCTTTCGACCCGATACATTGTCAACCAAGTTCCAAACCTGATTGTCATACATGGACTGGATCTCACTGTCCATCACCTCTTTCCATTTGGCAGACTCGGGGCCCACCATGATTTCCTCGTAGTTAGTAGGCTCATCCAAATTTACCAGTGTACTTTCACTGATAAACGTAGCACCTTCCGTAGTAATATGAAAACCATAAAACTCTGGTGCCATTCTAACTCGAGAGGAACGTATTAGAGGTAATGACTCATCAATCGGTTCAACATGAATCTCTTCCTCAAGTTGAGCGCCAGTGTTACAGGTTCCTTCATTGCTTGACTCTTGAAGCTCTTCAAGATCAATTTTCCTCTTACTGTCCTCTTGGCATATGAGTTATCTTTTGCGGAAAACCCCTCTCCTTGTTACAAAGACCACGTTGTCACTAGATCTGTAGAAAAGATATTCAAAAGATTTTTGTGGGTAGCCGATGAAAATATAGCGCTTACTTCAAGGTTCAAGCTTGTCGTGAGTAACTCGTCTTATGAAAGCTTAACAACCCCAAACCTTGATATGTGCCAACGAGGGAACCTTCCCTGTCCACATATCGTGAGTTGCTTTGGCAACCTTCTTAGTTGGGACTAGATTAAGGATATGGGCGGCAGTCTCTAAGGCATACCCCCATAATGAGATGGGTAATGAAGCTCGACTCATCATGGAACGAACCATGTCCAACAAGGTTTGATTGCTCCTCTCAACCACACCATTAAGTTGTGGTGTTCTAGGTGGCCTCAATTGTGAAACAATTCCACATTCCTTAAGATAGTCGTGGAACTCGATACTAAAATACTCACCACCCCTATCAGATCTGAGCATCTTTATCTTCCCTCCCATTGATTCTCCACTTCTAGCTTAAACTCTTTGAACTTTTCAAAAGTTTCTGACTTGTGCTTGATTAAGTAGATATATCCATATCTGCTATAATCATCGGTAAAAGTCACATAGAAGCGGTTTTCATCTCTTGTGGTGGATCTGATGCGATCTAACAATCCCTCACCTCTTTCACAAGTACTAGTGAAAGGTAGGGCTGTCAAATCGGGCAGTCGTGTCGTGATTTTGTCTGCCACAACACGACATGACAAGGTTTTGTATAACACGAACACGACACGACACGATGTCGTGTTTTTTCATTAACACGAAAATGAACCAATTAAAACACGACAACACGACACGACACGACAAAGATAATATTACATAACTATTAGTGTATTTCATTCATACTTAAAGATATATAACACGATTAAAACGACAAACATGAAAAACCCGACAACCACATGCTTAATCGTGTCAAGTTCCTGTCGATTTTTGAACACGAACACAACACGGCACGACATCGTGTTTTTAAATCTTGACACGAACACGAAACGAACACGAATTCGAATTTTGATTTCGTCCCGATTTTGTTTCGTTTTGTGTATTTTTGTCATGTCGTGTCATAAATTGACACCCCTAGTGAAAGGTGATTTATTCATATATCCAAGTAAACAAGATTCACACGTATCATCTGACTTTAGGTCAAATGACTTCAAGACTCCATCCTTTTGGAGTTGGGCTATGCGCTTCTTGTTGACATGTCCAAGAGGAAAATGCCACAAGCATGCCTTGTCTAAACCATTAGACGAATCAATATGCAAAACATTATTTCCTAAGTTATCTACAACCATCATAGTTTCATATATACCATTACAAGGTAATGCTTCAAAATTAAAAATACCATTCCAGAAAGCATTAATAGAACCAACTCATTATTAAATGAAAATCTAAAACCTTGTCTGTACAAACCATGAAAAGAAATAATATTCCTCGTCGTCTCTGACGAATAGCAACAATCATTTAAGTCTAATCCTAACCCACTGCTAAGCACGAAAGAGTAAATCCCAATCTTGGTGACATGCGACGATTTCCTATTCCCCATTATCAGGTTCATCTTCCCATGCTCCACATCCCTACTTCTTCTTAGCTCCTGTAAATCAGAACAAATGTGAAAACCACATCCTGTATCAAGGACCCAAGAGCTTGCATGTGATGAGTTATTAGATAGAATAGTATAAATACTTGGGAAGTTGGGCTTTATCTTCTCATCCTTGATGTCCTGCAAGTATTTCGGGCAGCTTTGTTTCCAATGCCCCTTCTCGTGACAGTAGAAGCACGTTGCTTCTTTAGGATCGGATGAGGGAGTGGCAAAACCAGCTTTACCTTTGGATCCATTTGAAGAAGATCCATCATGGGACTTTCCCTTGTGGTTATTAGAGGGAGATTTCCTCTTTTTCCCTTTTCCATGTCCTATAGCAAGGACCGCGGCAACAACAACAGGAGTGGACTCGAAAACTTTGCCTTTAAGTCCACTTTCAGCAGTTCTCAACAAACCTTGAAGTTTGCTCAAAGTGACTTCCTCCTTGTTCATATGATAAGTCATCTTGAACTGATCATAACAAGGAGATAAAGAGTGGAGGATTATATTAATGGCGAACTCTTCGTCAAAGTTGACATTCAACTTGAACAAAAGATCCACATACCTTTGCATTCTTTGCAAGTGGCTCGTGATGGACCCTCCATCTTTCATCTTGGTTGTTATCAACGAGGCGACAATCTCGTACCTTTCTTGACGTGCACTTTGATTGTATTTTTCCATTAAGTCTTGGCACAACTTGTAAGGCCAGTAGTCTTCGTAGAACCACTACAACTCAGGAGTCATAGTGGCTACTATAATACACGACACCTTTGTCGCATACTTTTCGTGAGCCTTATACTCAACTATTTGTTCAGGAATAGATTTGGTTTCACCGATCTCGTTTAGTTGCTTGTTGAGAACGCATTCCTTTTCTTCATATCGCAAGGCCATTAAAATGTTGCGAATCCAATCATTGAAATTGGATCCATCGAAGGTGATCCTCGCACAAATGTTCATGAGAGAAAAGAAGCTTGAGGAGTTGGAGTTCAAGCCAGAAGCGTTGTTTGAGCCAGACATCTGAAAAAGAAAAAAGACAAAGTTTGATTAGATAAATAATCCTTAATATAACACCCAAATTAAATATTAACGCTAGGACCCAACACAGTAATTCACAATTCGGAAGAGGGAAGCCGTAATCCAATTGCAAATTATTTGAAGGTACGTAAATGACGATTTACCAATTCCACCACGAAAAACGAAATGAAGAATTAGGTTTTCAATGAAATGAAATTCGTAGATTATTTTGAGATTCATTGAACTTTTCAATGGTATGTTTAATCTCGATTATGCCCTTCAAGTTTGTGACTGGATAACCGAGGATCATAAACAAGGTGTGAGTAACCATGCAAATTAGCTTGGTACTCTCAATGTCATTTACCACCTAATCAATGTATCGGTTAGCCACACACACTCCATTGATCTATGATAGTTCTTGAGCTACCCTTTGCCACACTTGTTAGTCCAAGTTAGTGTGTCGGTTAACCACACATGCTCCACTAACGACTTGCAAGGTGCAAAGTGCAATTTTGTAGAATAACATCATTTTCACATTTTTCCTAAAGCAACTAAGATGGAGAATTTATAAAACCATTTAGTTACTTAATAATTTTCATCATACTTATTACTGAGGAATTAATGTCATATCCTATTCGTTCGGCTAACGACCCTCCACCAATCAAGAAAGCAGTGGGTGAGAGTGGACACCCATTCAACCGCCATTTTATAGGCAGTTTCCTTATACCCCCTTATAGATCGGCTTCGTGAATGAGGTCTACTAATGATAATATTGACTCATCTTATATATATATACATATATATATATACATATATATATATATATATATATATATATATATATATATTAATATTAAAATAGTACAAAGGTTGTATTTTAAACTTTTAAAATACTAGGGTTTTAGAATTTAATATTTCAAATTTAAACTTTTAATTACATTTCAAATTCCAAAACTTGAGGGCAAATTTTAAGACTTTTCAAAACTTCTAGATCAAATTATAAACAATCAATTAATTTTATAATTAGACATTATCTTAAAGTTCACCATTATCTTTTTATTAGATGAGGATATTCATTACCATAGCAGAAAATTCAATTTTAAACAGTTAAAACAATTTTAGGTAATTATCATAATCTAATTTAGGCCTAAAATCCGAAAAATCTACTAACAAACGAACCAACCCGTCGAGTCAGGGCAAGGACTCGTCGAGTTGGTCCAACTCGTCAAGTTCATCTTTGAACTCGTCGAGTTCAGCAGACAAATAACAAAATGATTTTGATCCAACTTTGAACAAATTAAAATTGCATCATATATAACAGAAAAACACCTTAAGCTCTGATACCACTGATGGGTTTTGAGCATTACAACATTCCTATGTGCACTTGCAATCCTAATTGCTTTGGATCTAGGTTTTTCTCGAGTTATACATGCAAATTAAATTTCCAAAGCAAGAACCCTAGATCTACTATATAAAATTGAAATCTAATCATATTAGAGTTTAATATAATACCTTTCATGTTAGCTAGTAGTAACAAGTAATCCTCACTTCAATTCCTTGACCTTTGAAACCCTTGTGCTTCAAGCGTTGCACCTCTAATGGAGTCACAAACACCACAAGCAAAGAATGAGGTAGAAGGAGTGTGAAATCGGCTAGGATTTCTCTTAGAAGGTAGACAATCCGATTTCTTGATGCTAGCGATTCCTTTTATAGTTGAGGCTGCTAGGGTTTTCAACTGGAAACCCTAATTCCCTTGCTTAGGCACTAGGCAATCCATGGAACCCCCATATGATAGGCCTTGGACGAAAAGTCTATGAGGCTTCCCATAGATTTTTTTCCACTCCTCATCAATATAGTCCAATAGCCCAAAACTACAACTATCACTAATTTACATAATCAGTCCTCGTTCTTTTAATCAGTTTCTTTGACCACTAAATTAATTCCAAATTAATTTCTGATCTATACTAATTAAATAATATGATTACCAATTAATATATTATTCTTATAATATATCAATAAACCATTAATTAACCTCTAACTCCAAAACTCATCATGTCCAGTTGCTATGGTGAAGACAACCCAAAATGACCATGCTACAATCAAATTAAGTGCATACCAATTATAGTTATGGGCTTAGACACCTAATACAATATTTTTTGGGTTGTAAAAGTCAAATACCCCTTAAAACATATATAAGTTAAGATATACACTTTTTAAAAACAACTTATTGACTTTCCCCACCACAAAATCGAATCCAAACACTTTCTAAAAAAACTCATTTTCTCACCATGTAGCGTCCCAAAAACGATAGTAAATTTTTTTATTTTTAAAAGGCATTTTCATAGAAATCATAAGTCACCAAAACATTGTTTTACAACCATGTCAAAATCAAAGTAATAATATCAGAGTATCTCTCAAAACATAGAACTATTGGATGATGTGTATAATCACGTCTTCTCCTTTCCCCAGTCATCTGAGGTACCTAAAATATTTAAATCAACAAATATAAGCAAAATCTTAGTGAGTTCCTCAAAAATACCCCACACAACAATACACATACAATGCATACATACATGAGCCTACAGTTTGACTGGACCACCTCGCAAGATCTACAATACACCTGAACCTCTCTCCTAATCGCACAACATATAGTTGGACTGCTCCCTCGGGCCTATAGTCTGAACGAGCCGCCTCCAAGGCCTATATTACATCTGGACCGCCATAGTATCTTAGCCTACAACATAAAGCAGGACTGTAACATTCGTCACTTGAGGTAATAATTATTTAAAATCTTTGTAATTAATTGTTGGGCTATGAAATAAATAAATGGATTATTGAGTGGACTTTAGCAAGTCTGTCGATCGGGTTGGGCTACCCAAAGACGTATGTTGGGCTTAAGCTTGGCGTACGCGGGGCGTAATGCAACATTGGATGCGGGGGGAGGAGGTGCGTACTCGGAGCGTACAAAGATGTACGCACAGTGTATGCAAGTAGACTTAAAATCCTAATTTTTAGGGTTTAAGCCATATAAATATAACATTATGATTCAAACCCTAGCCTCCTTACCAGCCTCTCAACCTCAGAAACCCTAGATAGCCTCTCATTCCTCATTCTTTTGTGTTTTTGGCCTCGTGAAGTTCATTGTGGCGTTTAGAAGCGTAAAAGAAGAAGGAAGAAGTTGATGAAGAAGAACTTGAGTAGCTTGAGCTCAAGGATCCGAGATAACATCACCATTTGGCACTCATTTGAGGTAAAAAGATTTCAAAATGCCTCATGAATGCTTAGATTTATGTTAATGGAGTTTTGGACCTTTTTAGGCCCAAGAATGGATTTTTATGAGTACAATCCATTTCTAGGCTTACGGTTTCCACCCTTAGTTCTAAATGTGTCCCAATAACAGTAAAGTTTTGATCTTTAAGGTCCTTTTGTGACCGTGCATGAGTTCTAGTCATTTCCATGGAAGTTAGTTACTATACTCCAACTTGGGTCTATTTGGTGGGTTCCAAGCCACCAAGTAAATGACTTTATGAGTTAACACATGCTAATGGACTCAGATCTATATTTTAGGCTTAAGATCTCAAGCGATTTAGCATTTTTGAGGAGTATGGCTTAACAGAGTAGTACGCTGGGCGTACAAGCCATGCAGTCTGTACGCTTAGCGTACAGATGGGTATGTCCTACGTACTCACTGATTTGGGTTTCACGTCATTTGGGCCTCGGTTTGGGCCAATCTTTGGACTTCTTAGCTCCCGGGCCTTAGTGGGCCATCAAGAGTCAGTTATTGGGCTAAGGACATGTTTGGGCTTAGGGGAGGCCCATTTGAGGAGTTGGGCCCAATTTAGAATATTAAGCCATTAGTGGGCCTTTAGTGGGCCATTAGTAGGGTTGGAAAGATTATAAGGAATTGGGCCTAGGATATGGTCCAAATTAGACAAGGGAGTAAAATGGTCATTTTTACCCTAAGAAGGCTTATTGGATTTTGACTAAGTGTTAGTGTGATAATGATAGTCGGGGAGTCGTTGGAGCAGCTGTTAGAGATTCCTTACTGTGAGATTTTGCATTTAGCCTTACGAGGCGAGTTACCTTCCAGTAGAAGTGGGGCGAAGGCATCAATGCTAGCCCACTAGTAGTTGATTATAGTTGAGATGATTGTCTTTGTAATAATTGTCTGGTATGCCACTATATGTTATGCGTATGTGCTAGTATGCTATGATATTATGTGATAGTGGTAGGAGGGGTAGGATAGACCCTGTTACCATCCGTAAGGACCGAAGGGGTAGGTTATCACATAGATATGCTAGGCAGTATGTGGCTTATGTGTTTATGTACTAAGATGATATGTGGTAGTGATAGGGGTGAAATAGTCCCCATTACTTTTTAAAAGAGACTGAAGGGGTAGGCCAGCACCTAGATATGCTAGGCAGTTACCGGTTGAAAGAGACCGAAGGGGTAGGCCAACACCCTGATATGCTAGGCAGTTACCGATTGAAAGAGACCAAAGGGGTAGGCCAGCACCCTAATATGTTAGGCAGTTACCGGTTGAAAGAGACCGAAGGGGTAGGCCAACACCCGGATATGCTAGGCAATATGTTATTGTATGATATGTGGTATGATGGGGGAACTCACTAAGCTTTGTGCTTACGGTTTTTAGTGTTGGTTTCAGGAACTTCCTCTTCGAAGGGAAAGGAGCCGGCATGATCGCATCGCATCACACTGCATTTTCCGCACAGGAGATCTTTGAGATTTATACTCCGATGTTGTTTTATCATGACATGTTTTGACTATTGATACTTTGTTTTTGATATGAGTTGATACTATGGTGGTTTTCAGACAAACGGTTTTAAAATTGTTATATTAAAAAAGAAATTTTTGGACGTAAATTTTGGCATGTTACAAGTTGGTATCAGAGCCCTGGTTTGAAGGATTCAGACACACTTTCGGGTGAGTTTGGACTCAAATCAAGGGTTTGAGAGATTTTTACAAGAAAAATAAATTTTCTAAAATTAAATTTAAGGGTTTTTGAGAAAGAACAAGGAGTGTGATGCATGCAATCAACCGAGCTCAAGTAAGTTTCCCCCAAGATACCCATACATGTTTGCTATGATATATGATATGATTATCAGAACTGCATGTTAGATTAGGGCTAAGGATCTGGGAAGGATGCCTTATATGCCTACTATATTTGTATGAGAACTGCATGCTAGATTAGTGCTAAAGGATCTAGGAAGATGCCTTATGTGCCTGCTGTATGTGCTTATTGAACTGCATTATAGTACTGACTAGTTAGTGATGTGATAGCCTGATTAGGATATGCTTGGTTTTGGTTAGTCAATACCCGAATGCTGCTTGCTTTATGCTTTTAGGGGTCCTAGTTATCTTTAACCAACTAGTAAACGGATATGTTAAGCTACATATTACGAGGACTAAATAATTTTAGAAGGCTAGGTTTAGCCCTATTTCGCAGCTCTCGTCTGAGTCTAACCATTATAGGGAGAGACCTCTCATTCGAAGAATTGTCTGGTCTTGGTAATATGTAATGGTATTCGCGAGCTAGTTAGGGAAAGGTAGCAGGGACTTCTTATGCAGGTGATGGCGGAGAGTGGGTTGGAGATTACCCTAGGGTAAGTCTAGGATGAGATTAGCACGGAGAGCAGTAGTAGTGAAAGGGACTTGCTGGAGTTAAGGTAATTCTTGAGGAAAGTCCAGATAGATATGGAAGGTAGTATGGGCCCATACTACTGAAAGCATAGGATCCATACTCGATTCAAGGAAAGCTGAGATTAAACCAGGGAACTTGTGGTGAGTATGAGGTCTCTCGATATTGTGTATAACCCTGACGATTGAGTGTTTTGTTTCAGAATGCTGGTGACACGTCACGGAGCAGGAGGTTCAGGGTCTAGGTCAGGTTTGGGTACAGGATCCAAATCAGTTGATGACGGATTGCACGAGTTTATTGCATCCGAGATTACAAGAGACATCCTTAAGGTGAACCCGAATATTTTTGGGTCGATCAAGGAGGGAATTATTAAGATGATGGAGGACCACCTTAGGGATTTCAGGAGTGACATGGCACCTAGCTAGTCAGGGACTCGTATGCTCTCCTTCAAGGATTTTAAGGGATGTAGAGTGCCAGAATTCAGTAGGATGAAGGACCCCATTATGGCGAGACGATGAATTGCGGACATTGAGTCTGCGCAGGTGATGAGCTTCTGCCCTGAGGGGTCGAAGGTCATGTTTGCGGCTGGTTGTTTGAGGGAGCGGGCTAGACACTGGTGGGAGGCAGTCAATGATTCTATGGGAGCTCCAGCCATTAAGGCTATGACCTGGTCGGAATTTATGACCAGATTTCGAGCCGAGTTTGCGCCGACTTGGAGATTCAGCAGCTAGCCATGGAGTTCTTGGATATGATACAGACTACTGAGTCAGTGGTGGAGATTACTTCCAAGTTCAGGGAGAGGGCCTTATTGGTGCCTCATTATGCGGGTGATGAGGAGATAAAGAAAATCCGGTACCATGATTTGTTAAGAGCTGACATACAAAAATATATCTGCTACTTGGCATGCCTGACCTTGGATGATATGATAGCGAGGGAGAGGGAGAGGGAGATTGATATAAAGCACGTCAGGAAGAAGAAGGTGGAGACTGGGCAGACGAATGGGGTTTCTAGGAAGAAACCCAAGGGATTCGACTCGATGTCGAAGGGCCAGCAGGGCCGGAGCCGTTGTGGTATATGCGGCAAGACGCATGAGGGAGTTTGCAGATTAGGGAGATCTGGCTGCTATAAGTGTGACAACCTTGGGCACTTTGGTAGGGATTGTACTGCCCGCACCCCCACCCTTCAGACGTCAGACCTGATTTGCTTCCATTGCAATTAGAAGGGCTATAAAAAGGCCAACTACCTGAGATTGGTATCAGAAGCGCCAGTGGCGGTGCCAGCTCCAGCGACCCTGCGGATCACAGATGGCCGACAGGGCAAGACAGATGCTCCAGTGGTGAGGAGATGAGCTTTCCAGCTGACCGTCGAGGAGGCGCATGCCACACCGGATGTGGTGACGGGTATGTTTTCTTCTCCCTAACCTTTATTACATATCTGTTTTGATATTTATATTCTATGTGTTTTGTTTAGGATCATTCCATGTGAACAACATCCAAGTACATGTGTTATTTGAATCAGGGGCTACCCGATCATTCGTATCTCTTGCACTCAGCAAGAAGTTTGTTGAGTCTTCAGGCATGTTGGATTGTCCTTTAGAGTTCGATATTACGGACGACCAATCCGTTTGGGCATCATAGGTTTAGAGAGATTGTGTCTTGAGTATGTATGACGAGTGTTACCTCATGGATTTGGTTCCCATACCTTTGCATGGGAACAAGGTCATCATAGGCATGGATTGGTTGAGCCCTAATGGGGCAATGATCGACTGTGAGCAGCAGTTGGTTCGTGTTAGGACCCCAAGTGAGGAGAGTTGATGATTTAGGGAGAAAGGTTACAACACGGGCCAACTTTGTGTTCAATAGCGAGGGCTAGGCGCTACCTTCAGCAGGGATGCGCAAATTATGTTTCCTATGTTACGGATACCCGAAAGAAGGGTAAGGCGACTGTGAGTGATGTGCCAGTTGTGCGATAGTATCCGGATGTGTTCCCGGAAGAGTTGCCTAGGATACCTCCGGAGAGACATGTGGAGTTCAAGATTAACCTAGTTCCGGGTGCGGCTCCGATAGCCAAGGCACCATATCGGTTGGCTCCTCCCAAGATGTAGGAGTTTTCTATACAGCTACAGGCGATGTTAGACTAGGGATTTATCAGGCCGAGCAATTAGCCTTGGGGAACCTTAATCCTATTTGTGAAGAAGAAGGATGGCTCACATCGGATGTCTATAGATTACCGGGGCTGAATAAGGTAACGGTGAAGAACCGTTACTTACTCCTGAGGATTGACGATCTCTTCGACCAGCTTCAAGGAGAATCACGGTTTTCCAAGATTGATTTGTGATCAGGCTACCATCATATAAGAGTCAGAGACAAGGATGTGCAGAAGACAGGGTTTCGGACTCGCTATGGCTACTATGAGTTTGTGGTGATGCCATTTGGGCTCACCAATGCTCTTGCAGTGTTCATGGATCTCATGAACCGCGTATGCAGACCGATGCTGGATCGGTCTGTGATAGTTCTTATTAATGATATATTGGTTTATTCCAATATTCAGGAGCAGCACGAGGAGAACTTACGAGAGGTGTTGGACACCCTGAAGAGGAAGAGCTTGTACGCCAAGTTCTCCAAGTGCGAGTTCTAGTTATGCAAGGTGTAGTTTCTGGGACACCTTGTCAACCAGAACAATATTCTGGTCGACCCGGCCAAGGTGTAGGCCATAATGAGATGGGAGGTTCCAAAGTATCCATCTGAGATTCGGAGCTTCCACGGTTTAGCAGGCTATTATCGGAGATTCCTTCAGGATTCTCCAAGATAGTGGTACTTGTGACCCGGTTGATGAAGAAGGCTATTGTCTTTCACTAGGGACTTGAGCAGTAGGCAGCGTTCGAGACATTGAGGCATAGATTGTGCGCGGTACCGATCTTAGCCTTGCCAGAGGGCGTTAAGGATTTTGTAGTGTACGATGATGCGTCCATATCAGGTTTGGTGTAGTGTTGATGCAGAGGGGGCACATCATTGCCTACACCTCGAGGCAGTTAAGCCTCACAAGGAGAATTACCTGACACACGACATGGAGTTGGGGGCGGTTGTTTTTGACCTCAAGTTTTGGCAACACTACCTCTATGGGGTCCATTGTACCATTTACACGGACCACAAGAGCCTGAGGTATCTGATGGACCAGCCAAATCTGAACATGAGGCAGCGGCGATGGTTGGACGTGGTGAAGTATTACGACTGTGAGATCCTATACCACCCAGGGAAGGACAATGTTGTGGTCGATGCACTTAGTTGCAAGGCATTAGCAACCCCTATCAGAGACATCTACCTGAGGATGACATTAGTGACTCCGATTTTGGAGCAGATTCGGGAGGCACAGGTTGAGGTTATGAAGGAAGAGCACCAGAAATGTGACCGGATCGTAGGCCAGGTGGTCATATTTTATTATGTCAGTTGTAGGTTATTGACCCTGTATCGTAGGGTCTAGGTTCATTACTGGGGTGGGGTACGCTAGGTTCCGATGGACGATTCCCACATGTTGAGGTTCTCCATCTATCCCGGGGCAACGAAGATGAATCAAGATCTTCGTCTTGATTATTGGTGACCCTGCATAAAGTAGGACATAGCTTGGTACGTGGAGTGGTGCTTGACCTGCTGGAAGGTCAAGGCCGAGCACTAGAGACCTCACGACAGGAGTCAACCATCGGATATCCCTATCTGGAAATGAGAGGATATTATGATGGATTTCATCACGAAGCTTCCCAGGAACGCACGAGGAGTGGATTCGATTTGGGTCATTGTTGATCGGTTGACCAAGAGTGCTCGTTTCATTCTGATTCAGGAGAGCATATAATCCAAGAAGCTGGCTGATATCTACATCAGGAAGGTAGTAGCTCGACACAGGGTTCCAGTTTCCGTGATTTATGACCGAGATGTACAGTTCACTTCCAAATTCTAAAAGAAATTTCATGACGAGTTGGGTACTCATCTGCACTTTATCACAACTTTTCACCCGTAGACAGATAGACAGAGCGAGAGGACCATCCAAAACTTGGAGGACATGCTACGGGCGTGTGTTTTAGACTTTGGTGGTAGCTGGGATACCTACCTTTCCCTGGCAGAGTTTTCCTACAATAATAGCTACCACACCATCATCGAATGTCCTCCCTTCGAGATGCTTTATGGGAGGAAGTGTATGACCCCTAACTTTTGGGGCGAGGTTGGTCAGAGAGTCATGGGGAGTACTGAGATGGTATTCAAGACCACTGAGAGGATCCAACAGGTCTAGAGTAGGCTCCAGACTGCTCAGAGTCGACGGAAAAGCTATGCTGAGAAGCACCGTTCAAACTTGGAGTTTCAGGTGGGCGACATCATTCTCCTGAAGGTGACTCCTTGGAAAGGTGTCATCTAGTTCAGGAAGCAGGGAAAGCTAGGCCCCAGGTACATCGGTTTGTTCAGGGTTTTGGCTCGGGTGGGCCGGGTTGCTTATCGTTTGGATCTTCCAGCAAAGCTCAACCAGATCCACAACACTTTTCATGTCTCCCAACTGTGGAAGTACTTAGTGGATGACTCCATAGTTGTGCCTTTAGAGGATATACAGGTTGATGACACCCTGAACTACGTCGAGTTACCGGTATCCATTCTCGACATGAAGATGAAAGAGTTGAGGAACAAGAGGGTAGAGCTGGTGAAGGAGCAGTGGTAACACCGAAAAGGGCTTATAGTGGACTTGGGAGACCAACGAGGAGGGAGCACTACCCAGAGTTATTTCCAGGCATAACACACTTTGAGGACGAAGTCTGATTCAAGTGGGGAGAATTGTAACATCCGTCACTTGAGGTAATAATTATTTAAAATCTTTGAAATTAATTGTTGGGCTATGAAATAAATAAGTGGATTATTGAGTGGGCTTTAGCAAGTGGGCTGATAGGATTGGGCTACCCGAAGACGTATGTTGGGAGTAAGTAAGCTTGACGTATGCAGGGCGTAGTGCAACATTGGATGTGGGGGGGGGGGGGGGGGGGAGGTGCGTACGCAAGCAGACTCAAAACTCTAATTTCTTAGGTTTAATCCATATAAATACAACATTATTATTCAAACCCTAGCCTCCTTACCAACCTCTCAACCCCAGAAACCGTAGATAGCCTCTCATTCCTCATTCTGGTGTGTTTTTGGCCTTGTGAAGTTCATTGTGGTGTTTAGAAGCTTGAAAGAAGAAGGAAGAAGTTGAAGAAGAAGACATGAGTAGCTTGAGCTCAAGGATCTGAGATAACATCACTTTTTGGCACTCATTTGAGGTAAAAAGCTTTCAACTTGCCTCATAAATGCTTAGATTTACGTTGATGGAGTTTTGGACCTTTTTAGGTCCCACGATTGGTTTTTTATGAGTCCAATCCGTGTCTAGTGTGCATTGAGTGGACTGATGTCAATTGGATAAAATTGTAATCTTTTTTGTCTCGTGTAACAAACACAACCTTAATTATGGAAGTTCTCATTTTACCATTTGGATTTTTTTTCCAATTTTGGGTTTATATTTTTGTAATTGTGAGTGGATGCCTTGTTTCCTTGGCTAATCGGTTTTCTTGTTTGTAATTGTAGGACTGCGTGAGAAGCATAAACAAGAACTCGAGAATATGACATTAATAGCACAACCTTTCAAAACATTGAAGCTTTTTATAGTGGATGTTCTTCAGTATATAACAAGATCACTGGTATACCTTCTGACACATGTTGTCTGGCTTATGCTTTTTGTCACACTCACAGTTGCAGTTGGACTCTTGTTTCTGTCTGTGGATGGTCCTCATGGAAAGGTACTTCTTATTGCCTATTACTTACATTAGGCCATTACAACTACATATTTCTGCAGTTTTATTTGAAATAATGATGTATATGAGTTCTCTCAAATGAAAGCTTCTATTGATCACGAGATCATCCATAACACCAAGTAAATACCATTTTTTGGTCTCTATTTATTGATCTTTATTAGTTGTTTTCCAAGAAAAGCATAAAATCAAACCAAAACACAAAATCAGTTGTACGTTGATCTTCAATAGGTATTATGTTTGTTAACAAATTCTTTGCCTATGATTCATCGTACTCAAAGTTCCTTCAAATTATCGATGAGGTTGTAAGTTCCTTGGTTTTCATGATTATATGTTACATATTAATATATAATGATGAATATGTGATACATGTGTTCTTGTAGCATGTTGAAGAGCTTCTTGAATATGCAAGGTTTGGACTGTGGTGGGTAGCTCTTGGTGTTGCATCTTCCATTGGTCTTGGTGAGCTCAATCAACTTTATCCCCATTATCATTTATTATTATTATAATAATAGTTCAATAGCTAATTTAATAAAAATAATAATACTTCTTCAGTGGCTAAATCAATAAAATGGTGAAAGTACAAGTGTTGTTCTGTATTTTTCCCTTTAGATAATTATATTCTTGCATTTTCATTTATTATGTTCTTTTTTGGAAACCAAAGTTTTTGAAGTTTTGTTAAGTTGTATTTGTAATTAATTGATCAGGGTCTGGGCTGCACACTTTTGTTCTATATCTGGGTCCCCACATTGCTTTCTTCACAATAAAAGCACTGCAGTGTGGTCGGGTGGATCTTAAAAGTGTTGTTTATGATACAATAAAGTTAAACAGAGGCAATACATGGCTTCAAAAGGATTGTTCAGAGTTTGGGCCTCCATTGTTTTTTTATCCTCTCAAGGTGTTCAGGTTCCACTTAGCAACATTTTGCCTCAAGTACAGGTAGAAGCTATTCTTTGGGGCCTTGGAACTGCATTAGGAGAGCTACCTCCATATTTCATTTCTAGAGCAGGTTTCTTATACTTATTCTTATTATTATTTTTTTTCCTTTTCGTATATTGCTATTCCCTTCTCAAATTGCTTTTTTTCCTCATTAAGTGATACACTGATAAAGTGCTATCTAGATAAATGATGTTTGTGAAAACATGACAGAAAATTATTTGAATATTGTTTTAAAAATGACAAAAAATGTACAATTTTTTGCAGCAAGTATCTCGGGTGATAAAATGGATGTGACAGAAGAACTAGATGCTTCCTCATCAGAGAATAATGGAGTTGCTTCAAACTTAAATCACATGAAGCGATGGTTCCTTTCACATGCTCAATATTTAAAACACAGCTCCTTTACAAAATTTGAGTCATAGTTTTTTAATAATAGTGTTATTGTGTTGATTTAACAAAAGTGTTGATGGGTTGATTGGTATTTTTATGCATATTTGATTAAATTAATTGATCAGGGTAAGTATCTCTATGTATGCTGGAATCAAGGGAGGAATGGAATTCTTCATTCCATTAGAATGGAAAGAAAACATTTTGTTTTGTCTAATTCAACGGAATGGGGAAAACCCTACTCTTTTTTTTCCTTATAATTCTATACGTATGAGTTATTAGCATGATCTGTTAAATTTTGATAAACATGGGCAGCATGTTAGGCGTGCAACTGTTTTGGCTTTGAGTATAGCTGGCCACAACAAGCCAAATCTCATCAAGGGCCTTCTTCCATAACTGCTGCCACTTATTTATGCAGAACTCATAGGCGAGGTTTGGAATATTAGTTTTAGACATAATTATATTATTTTATCTGTTAACACATGTTTATCATCTAAACCTGGTATGTGGTATTTCAATTGATAAATATATTTATCAAGATTTTGAGTTGGCCATATTTATTTAACATTTGACTTTATATTTGCAGGTGCGTTTAATACGATATTGTGTGGAGGGCTCCTTTTTTTTTGGTGTATGAGTTCATTGAAAATGGAAACTTGAGTCAACATTTATATGGAACAAGTGAATTTAAGTTCAATTGTATATAAATGAGTTCACTTTTTTATAAGATTTACTCATTTTTGGAATAATTATTTGTATTTGACATATTAGTGAAATGAATTATCTTTGTTATTTATGGTATTTTATTTTGTATTATGAGATTTTTAATTTATTATTTAATTTGAAAATTAGTAAATCTATAAATAATATATTTTTTAAACATTTAAATTATGATACGCAAAAATGTGTGTCATCTTCATTTATAACATGACCTTTCTTGACAGGGGCTTTCTTGATACGCATTGTGTGTCATTAACACGCGCGTCGTAAGGTTACGACATGCAAATGCGTGTCGTCTTCTTTTATGACAAGGCCTTCCTTGATACGCATTGTGTGTCGTAAATGCGCGTCGTAATTGCGCGTCGTAAATGCGCGTCATCTCCCTTTCTGACAGGGCCTTCCTTGACGCGCATTTGCGCGTCGTCTGGGCCTTTTACGACGCGCAATGAGCGTCGTAAAAGGCTGTTTTTCTAGTAGTGTTCGAGAATGAAGTTTACCTTGTTGATCATTTGATTACACTCGTTGATTTGATCATACATCGGCCTTGCAGCAAAACAATTATTGTTCTCATCTCCAGTGTCAGTGGCATACCCTCGCATCTGGGACACATCATTTGTAACCGTAAAACATTTTCCTCTAAGACGTGAATCCTCATCTTTCGTAACAAAGCTTCTACCATGAGTAATCTTGCGAACCTCCTCATCTTCAGAATCTGTGGACCATACTACCACCCTTCCAAAGTCATCATCAGTTTCATTTTCCTGTACAATTAAAGCAGACATAGAGTTATCAACACTCTTTTTCTTCTTAATTTCTTACAGCTTTCATAGATGGTAAGCCTCATCATCTTCTCCCTCTTTCTTCTCGTTCAATCTTCACAGCATGCACCCCTTGGCTAAATGATTTTGCAGTGGCAATAGTTGCAATCATAACCGGATTCTCCTATTAGCGTCTTCTATTTCTTATCTTCTTCCTTATGCGAACCATTCTCATTTTCCACTTTCACATTTTTAGAGTTGTAACTACCCTGCCAGTTTCTATTCTTGTTTCGGTTGAAGTTTTTCTTTGCGAACCTCTTTGGGTTCGACACCATCATTGCAAACTCTTCTTTAGACATATCACAATTAGAGAGCTTAAAATCTGAATCATCATCTTCATCCACCTTCTTACCCTTTGCGATAAGGGCCAATGATCCCATCCCTGAGAGAACTTTAGCCTCTTTAGTCACTTCATTTTCACGTGCCTTCAGTATGCCAACAAGCTTGGCCAATGTATAGTTCTTGAATTGCTCATGTGCCTTAACAGTAGACACCACTTCCTTCCATTCTGGTCGAAGTCCATTCATAAATGTGACCCTTTTTTTATTATTTCACGTCCAATGTCATGTTTCATCATTCTGCTAAGAAGATGATTGTAGCGGTTGAAGGATTGACTTAGACTTTCTTCTGGTTTCTGTACAAAGGCACCAAACTCTGAAAGTAAAAGAGTTTGCGTAGAATGCTCAAGATCTGCATCAGTGGAGTAGAGTTCCTTAAGCCTATCCCATATCGCTTTAGTTGTGTCGCAAGAACTAACCAGATGGAAGGTATCAGGAGGCAAAGCAAATCGAATGATGCCTTGACATTACTGATCAACTTGTTCTTTTCATCTTGAGGGACATCCTTTACTTCGAGAAGAAGTCTGTTGTAATCATTCTAAGTCTTAATGACTCTTCTGGTTCTAGTATGAACAAAAGCACCCAGAGTGGTAGCTTCCCATATAAGATAACCATTGTCCTCCAAACCAAGAACATAATTTTCAAAATGAAGTGCCCAAACTTCATATTCATTAGGAAATAGGATAGGAATCCTTGTGGTTGATCCAATGCTGCTAGACAGATTGATGGAGTTGATGTGAGATTCGTCGTGTTGCATGATGATAAGATCTTTGAAACCTGTTAAGAATCAGATGTGTAAAATGGAGATAGATTTAAGGTAATATTGATATCACTAAATCAGATCAAGAATTTTTGAGATGACGGCCAAACTAGATCCAATATTAACGTAAACCCTAATGACTCTTTAAACATAAGAGATGTGTATGAATTACACAATCTCCAGCTCTGATACCAATTGATAGGATGTGAATCCTTGAAGATCGATTAGATTCTAAACAGTTAAATAAATAAGAACACAATGGAAGAATCAAAGTATGCTTAATGATTCAAATGTCACTGCCTCAAAAGAACTCAATGAAGAATTGCTACTAAAGAGGCATGATTAGGGTTACAATAATATTCCAAAGTTTCCAAAATATGATGCATGCATGCACCTTAAATACTATAACCTGAATAAAAAAAGACGGGTGGACAGGCCCAACCCATGTACAATATAAACAAACAAAATGACCCATTGACACAACGTAATAATCCCAACACTAACCTTCAATCCCTCAGGGCAAAAGCTCGTCTGAAAGGCGTTCACAATGTTTACCAACCAACGCCTACTAATAATGGGGTCATTCCTCCCAAACAACTCAGGAGCTCCACATGCAAGAAACTCTAGGAAAGTCAGGGTGCGTGCACCCATAGTAGCCAAAATCTCAATACAGAATGTGCCTAGACACTCATCCAAAATCTCCATGATACCCTCTGTAATTGTATCAAAGATCATAGGAGACTGCTCCAAAATACTGCAAGTGATCTTTGATGAAATGAACTCTTACATCTGATCATCCACGAGTCTGTCCCTAGAGCCCGAACCTGATCCATTTCCAAAACCTGAACCAAAATCACCTCCCCGAGTGACCACCATACTAAAAATAAACAACACAAACCATCATAAAATATTCGGAGAACTCCAAACTCTATAATCTCCTATTCTTTCAGTAGTACGAGACCATCACTACCTTCAACACGTATCCATACTTTCCTCAAGGACAATCATGAATCCTATAAGTCACTTCCTCATACTGATACTCCCAGTACCCGCTAAACAGTGCACCTCTCACACTAAAGCACAACCTAGGCGCTCCTACGAACCCCCACCTCTCCCTACCAACAACTACTGAAGAACTCCCATTAATGCTAGCTAATTACTTCATGAATGCAATTACATGCAACAAAGCTTAGACAATCCTTTGACTAAAAGACTCAATCATACAATGGTTAGACTCAAACGGGAGTTGCACAATATGGCCACATCAATCACTATGAGATTATTAAACATCTGCATCATGTAACTTAACATATTCATGAAATAATTAACTCACATCAATATGAGTCCTATAAAGCACAAAGCAAACAACATTCGAGCAGTAAAACTCTGCAGGCCACAAAACATCAACAAAAATCCTACCTAATAGGCATTCTAGCATGCAATCCTAAACACATCCTTATCCTAACCTCTGCATACAAAACATTCCATAACACATATAATGTATCAACACGTATGGGTATTTTGGGAATCTATAACATTCCAGATCTAAGGTATTTTTTGAATCTTTCCTTGGTATTTTAATAAGTCAATTTTGGCCCCTGATATTGGTTTGGACATAGCCCTAGGGGCATATTGGTAATTTCTGGAAAGTTGAGTTGTCCTTTCAGACCCTGGGAAGGGTTCTAAGTGATAAAAAAGAAGTTACAATGCCTAGAAATTTCTTGTGCAATTGGTAGAAAGGTCTTAATGGATTAAGACCATGTATTAAGGACTTTTTGGACGTCCAAAGTCTTAAAGTTTGAGACTTTATGGTTTTGAGACACATTCGGTCAATGGATCTCGAATTTGGGCTTAAGTGTTTATGCCATTAAGCACTTATTGGACTTCAAATATAGCGAGGGTATGTCCCGCGTAGAGAGAAGTATGCCCTACGTACGCAGTCAAAGTCCCCGTTTTCTAGTCAATGCAAGGCTTGCGTACGCCCCGCGTAACTCTGGGGTACGCCCATCGTACGCCTTCGGTTGGGCTTTTGAGATTTGGCTTTCGGATTTGGGCCAATTTGGCTTGGGCCCTTGCTGGATTTTCTGAATAGAAGTGTCGTAGGCCAATTATGGGAATAAACCTTAGTATGAGGCTTAATTAAAGAGTTGGGCACAATGTGGAATTTGGGCCAATTATGGGCCTTGTATATTTGGACCTTTGGGTCAAGGATTTGGAGTTGGGCCTTGGCCTAAATTAGGAAAAGGGTAAAATGGACTATTACCCTATGTTTGAGCCCTTAGCCAAGATTGGTTTTCCAACTGTATATTAGGGTTCGTTTAAAGTGATAGCTCAGGATTTTCGGTGAGTCGGTAGTTGGAAGTTTTCAGTTCGGTTCGACATTGTGAGGTGAGTTTTTCCTCACTATACTAATAGGGTCGAAGGCACCAAGGCCGACCCTTTTGGATTGTTATCTTGGTCATCGTATGATGCTATGTTTAGTGTTCTATTAGATCCATATCCTAGTGTATAGGATGTTGCTATGATTTATGATATGTTAGGCCTGCATGATTGTTGTATGTGCTATCTAGCGTTTGATATCTATGTGATAATTGTGTGATTGCGGGTGGGGTGAGACGGTCCTGCTTTATGCTCTAGGCCAACAGACCCAAGGTGGCTTGGATAGACTAAAGGCCCATCGGCACGTACCATTCAGGTCGAAGGCCTGGAGAATGGTCTAGACAAACTGAAGGCCCAGTGAGGCGGTCCATACATGTTGAAGGTTCTGAGAGTGGGCCCGATAGACTTAAGGTCCGGTGAGGTGGTCCAGTCATGTTGAAGACTCTATAGGCATACTGTTTATTTATGATATTGTTCTGTTATATGGCGTTGGTATTTTGGGGGAACTCACTAAGCTTCTGACTTACAGTTGTGGATTTTGTTTCAGGTACATCGGATGATCGCGGGAAGGCAAAGGCTTGATTGTGAACCTCCTTGTATTTTATGTTTTGATTTCTAGTATTTCTCTAAGGTTAAACTATTTTGAAAACACTTTCTAAACAATAGATGGTTTTGGAATGTTTAAAAAATTAAAAATTTTCTTCAACTTTATGGATGTTACAAGTTGGTATCAGACCCTTGATTCGAGTGAATTGGAGGAACACTCGTGTGAATCCGGTCTCAAACTAAGGAAAAGATTTTCAAAATGATTTTGAAATGGTTGTCAAAATACTAAAGGAGAATGCAATGTGTACGATCTGTTGAAGCCAGTAATTAGATCCCAAAATGCCATATTGTTATTTGATATTGTGATATCTTAGAATAGCATGTTAGTGATAGGTTAGGGATCTTCAGGAATTGCAAGATAGAATTTCCTGATTATATGATGCATGATAGCCTAGGGTTTTCCTTATATGAAATTGACATCATTATTGTAGTTGCTTAGCGTATGCATCACGGTTGTATATAACTAAAATCTTATAGTCTGAGAATGTTTGGTTTGACCTTATTTCCTGTTCTTGTTTAATGAAGGGCTTAGGGTAGGATCGGATATTCGAATGTCTATAGGGTCCAGTGTTATGTGTGGCTAGCATACATGAGTATTGCATGGTTGGTGGAAGTTTTATGGATGAGTTGTGAGGGAGTTAGTCGGCCAGTTGTGAGATGTTTAGCCTTCCTTTAGGAGTGAGGATTGAGCGCTCACCTATGCTTATGTATATTGCTAGGGTGATGTGATGATCCTTGAGAAAAACATGGGTAGGTGTGGAAGGTAGTATGGGCCAGTACTACTGAAAGCACAGGACCCATATGCATGGCAAGGAAGTCACAACCCCTAGGGTTTTGTTGGAAGTTGGTTCCCCATTATTATATGGAATGTCTGATATCTTCCTGGTATATTTTTAGTATGGTGACTACGAGGTGATTTGAGACCGGATCCGGGTGGGGACCGGGAGCTGGCAGTCATCGTGGGCCAGCCTTGTCAAAGGACCATGTCAGGGAGATCATCCATGAGGAGGTTGCTATCGTCCGGGGTTAGATTCTAGAGATTTTCGGGTCTATCTAGACCGCGATGATGGAGTTCTTTGATGATCGCTACGCAACTATTTCTGAGACGTTTGCTGCTGCAGTTTCCACAACCATGGTGGCTGCATGTACGGGGACATGTCGGGCTTTTTAGTATCGGGAGTTCGATAACACGAAGCCCCCGAACTTTGATGGAGTACAAGGCTCGATCATAGCCATGAGGCGGCTATCTGACGTGGAGGGATTCTTTTTCACGTGTTCATGCCCTACTGACCAGAGGGTCAAGTGCACTCTGAAACTGTTGAGGTCCGGAGCAAAGGCTTGGTGGAGACTTGTTACCGGGTCGTAATCTAATGAGCAGAGAGTTACGCTATCATGGGATCAGTTCAGGGAGTTGTTCCGCAGTCACTACATTCCTTGGGTTGAGCGCTAGAGAATGGATAAGGACTTTTTGGATTTGAGACAAGTTACAGAGTATGTTTACCGAGAGGGAGATGTTTTTCCCGGAGTTTGCTTACGAACAAGATCAGATTACTCATTATCAGAGCATGCTCAAGACTAACATCACATAGTTCATGTCCACTCAAAGATGTGATACTTTGCTGGAGTTATAGGAGGCCGCCAGGCGGCATGAGCTTAAGATAGACCTTCAATTGAAGGAGCAGCGGCAGGCCCCGACACAGGCGTAGCCAGTGCCAAATCGGTTCAAATCCGCTGATTCTAGCTCTGGAGGTCAGCATGGCCGTACTTGTGGGAAGTGCGGGAAGGTTCATGTCAGAGCTTATCGATCTAGTGGTGTGTGTCGCAAGTGTGGCAGGGAGTGGAACTTTGTGAGGGATTGCTACCAGTTATCCCCGATTCAGGATATGAGGATTTGTTACAACTACGATCAGATTGGTCATTTGAAGACCAACTATGCGTTGCTCACCACTAAGCCGACACAGGCTCCAGTGCCGACTACTTTGAGGAACAATGACAGGAGTCAGGGTGGGGCAAAGCCCCCGAAGGCTCGGGGACGCGCTTTCTAGCTTGCTGCCGAGGAGGCTAGGACAGCACCAGATGTGGTTGCCGGTATGTTTCTATCCCTTATCTCATTGATTATGTTTATTGTATGCTCATGTGTTTGCACCTATGTTAGGTACGTTCTTAGTGAACTCTTTTCCTGTTTTGGTATTGTTTGACTCGGGAGCGATTCGGTCTTTTGTCTCTCAATTTTTAGAAGGGAGTTTGGTTTGCCTTCAGGAGAGCTAGAGTGTCTGTTGCAAGTTTCCATTGCCAACGAACACGGGGTTTCTACTACATCAGTTTATCGAGGCTGCGTTCTAGAGTTATTTGGGGTGTCTTTTCGATTGACTTGATTCTGATTCCCATGGGGGATGTTTGCGTTATATTGGGTATGGACATGCTGAGTTGTTTCGGTGCCATGATCAACTGCGAGGGTCAGTGTGTGGTAGTTTGAACCCCAAGTGGGGAAGAATTGGTTATTTATGGTGACGACACCAGGTTGAGTTCTAGGTTTTTCTTTAGCTGCCAGGGCTCGATAATATTAAGCACGGGTGTGCCAGTTATTTAGCGTATCTGGTGGACACGTGGGTTAGGGATCAGGTCTCAGTTTCATAGGTTCTAGTCGTCGAAGAGTTTGCTGATGTATTCCTGAAGGAATTACCTAGAGTTCCTCCACAAAGGCAGGTCGAGTTCAGGATCGACCTTGTGCCAGGTGCGACCCCTATTGCCAAGGCGCTGTACCGAATGGCACCGCTTGAGATGCAAGATATGTCATCTCAGTTGCAGGATCTGCTAGGCAAGCAGTTCATCTACCCAAGCAGTTCTCAGTGGGGAGCGCTATCCTTTTCGTCAAAAAGAAGGATAATTCACACCGGATGTGCATTGACTACCGGGAGCTGAACAAGTTGATGGTGAAGAATTGATATCCCCTTCCACTGATATATGACATCTTCGATCGGTTACAGGGAGCATCTTGGTTTTTCAAGATAGATTTGAGACTTGGGTACCATCAGGTCAGGGTAAGGGAGGAGGACGATGAAAAGATCACGTTCTAGACTCGTTACGGACATTACGAGTTTGTGGGGATGTCGTTTAGGCTCACCAATGCGTTGACAGTATCCATGGACCTGATGAATCAGGTATAAGGTCGATGCTTGATCGCTCAGTTATTGTGTTCATAGATGATATCTTGGTGTATTCCAAGACCAGAGAGCAGCATGAGGAGCATCTTTGTGAGCTTTTGGGAGTTTTGAGGTGAGAACGGCTTTATGCCAAGTTCTCGAAATGTGAATTTTGGTTGCGAGAGGTTCAGTTCCTTGGACATCTCGTTAACTAGAATGGGATTTTGGTCGGCCCGACTAAAATCAAGGTGGTGATGCAGTGGGAGGTCCCGAAATCTCCCTCGAATATCAGGAGTTTTCTAGGTATGGCAGGCTACTACCGGAGATTTATTTTGGATTTCTCCAAAATTGCAATACCTCTCACTCGTCTGACGAGGAATGGGGTAGATTTCCAGTGGGGCCCTGAGCAGCAGACAACATTTAAGACCCTCCGACAGCGACTTTGTGAGGCTCCAGTTTTGAACCTCCTAGAGGGAGTAAAGGATTTTGTGGCTTTCTATGATGCATCCATCACCGGATTGGGAGCGGTACTCATGCAGAGAGGATGGGCGATAGCCTATGCATCACGACAGTTGAAGTTGCATGAGATGAGATATCCCAAGCATGATCTTGAGTTGGGAGCGGTAGTGTTCTCCCTCAAGATCTGGAGGCATTACCTCTACGGGGTCCGCTGCACCATCTACAAGGAACACAAGAGCTTGAGACACATTATCGATCAGCCGAACCTGAACATGAGGCAACACAGGTGGCTGGACGTGGCTAAGGATCATGATTGCGAGATCCTTTATCATTAGGGTAAAGCAAATGTGGTGGCGAACGCCCTGAGCTGCAAGTCGGTTGGACCTTCTATTCTGACATCATGTATGAGGATTTTCGTGGACTCTCCGCTAGTGGGATTGATTAGAGAGGCTCAGATCGAGGGAGTTCGAGAGAAAAATTGGAAGATTGAGAGGATCAGGGGCGAGATCACCCGATTTGTTCAGGACAGTCGTTGGTTGTTGACCCGCTGCGGTCGTGTGGGTTCCGATGTCTGGAGGGCTTAGACAGATAGTACTGGCGGAGGCCCATAAGTCTCGTTTCTCTATTCACGCAGGGGTCGCCAACATGTACCAAGATTTGAGTTTTAGTTACTGGTGGCCATGTGTGAAGAGAGAGATCGTTGGTACGTTGAGAGGTGCTTGACCTGCAGGATGGTCAAGGCCGAGTATCAGAGGCTGTATGGAAAGTTGCAGCCTCTGGAGGTTCCCATGTGGAAATGGCAGTAGATCATGATGGACTTTATCACTAAGCTGTCGAGGACGGAGAAGGGATATGATGATATATGGGTTATCGTGGACCGGTTGACCAAGAGCGCCCATTTTATGGCAATTCAGGAGAGTTCATTGGCCGATAAGTTGGTCGAAATGTATATCTGCGAGATCATTGCTCGCCACGGGGTTTCGGTCTCTATTGTCTCAGATCGTGATGTTCGATTCACCTCCCATTTCTGGCAGACATTCCATGAGGAACTAGGTACGAGACGACATTTTAGCACCGCTTACCATCCACAGACAGTGTAACGTCCCCAAAAACACGACCCAAAAAGTTCATTTTAATTTAATAATAAAACCACAAGTGCCAAAAATTCATTCAACACATATCACATCAGAGTATCATGTCTAAAACATTATTTTATTTTATCAGAGTAAACATCTCACGCTGAAAAAACAATGGTGTGTGCTATGCGATCACCCCGAGCTCCTCCCTCCACTACCGGAAGTACCTAAAACCAACATTGAAAGTCATAAGCACGAAGCTTAGCAAGTTCCCTAACCTACCACATACCATGCATAATCAAATACTTAAGCACTGGGCCTCGCTCGCTACATCGGGCCCCACCCGACCCCAGGCCCCGCTTAGCTTCGAGCCCCGCTCAGTTATATAGATCTATTTCTCTTAGGCCCCGCCTGTCTCTGGCCCCCGGCCGCTAAACACGTACGAACATATAACATAACACATAACAAGAAGCTGACATACTCTACTATAATCTTGATCTAAGGCCTCACCTATCTTAGGCCCCGCCCCTATCCTGCTACTGGTGAGTCATGAAACCCCGTCCATGCTCCTACTGTTGGTGAGATACGAGGCCCCGCCCACACTCACTATTCCCCTACCTCGGGACTCACCACTGCTATGCTACTAATGAGATACAAAACCCCGTCCATACTCTACTAACGATGAGATACGGGTCCTCGCCCACACTCACCTCCTACCAAGCACAATACAAGTATCAAACAGACAACATGTATAAACTAACATACAAATATTCTCCGAGCACCCGCCCGATATCGAACCTTGGTCCGGAATAACATACTAGCATACCGTGCCTAGGGCTAACCCCCAGATCTTCCTACTAATAAACTGCATGGGCCAGCATTGTGGCCTTAGACCCACTCACACAATGAGGAGACTCACCTTGCACTACTGAACCCTTGCAGATATCCTTCTGGCTGCTATGAGACAATTCCTGAACCGCTGCTCCTTCGGCTCCCCGAGCTATCAATACCAAAACATCACTTAGTCCAATACAATAATTCTTCATAGGGTAGAATGACCATTCTACCCCTCCCAGCCCAACTTGATATATATCCAAGGTCCACTACCATGATTCACAAGGCCTAATACTAGGTAAGCTTCTCAAGCCCACTAATGGCCCAATTTGCTATATTGGGCCCAGTCCCTTTAATGGGCCTTACCTAAAGCCCATAACATATTTTTGGCCCATAAAAACTAACTCCTGCTAACCCACTATGAACTAGAGGCCTAAAGTCCAAAACACAGTCTAAGCCGGGGCCCAAAAACGGAAAGCCCAAACGGGCAGAGTACACGGGGCGTACTCCTATGTATGCTAGGCGTACTGACTGATGGCTTGTATGCCGTGCGTACCTCCTTGTACACCCAAAATACGGCCCTCTTAAGCCCCTTTTCCATTAAGTGCTCAATACACCACTTCAGAGGCTACAAACTCAGATCCAGGTCCTTTTCCACGTCTGATTCCATAAAGTTGCTAACTTGGTGGCTTGCAACCCACCAATTAAGCCCAAACTCAAAAGGTGACAGCAAACTTCCATAACAAGGGCTAAATCTCATGCATGAGCTCATTAGGACCATCAAGATTGAGACTTTATTGCTTATGGTACACTTTTAGCTTTGAGAGTGGCAACCCCAAGCTTAAAGACATAAAGGTCCATCCTTTGGACCCAAAAAGGTCCAAAGCTCCATAAACCTAGATCTATGCATACTTAAGGAAAGTTTCAGACTTTATACCTCAAAATGGTCTGAAATGGAACCACAATCTTGGATCTATTGCTTCCCCTTCGATCCACCACCTTGCTAATCTCTTCACTTGCTTGGAAATGGCTTTACAACGTCCAAAATGCTCTCTAATGACCCCCAAGGTTTCAAGAACACTTAAGAGAGGTTTAGGGTTTTGTGGTGGCTGTATGAAGATGAGATGGAGGCTGTTAACTTGGGTGTTATGTTCTTTATATAGTGGCTTGGCCTTAAAATTAGGGTTTCTGGGCACTGGGCGTACGCCTTAAGCACCGGCGATCTTTTTTTCCTTTAAACGTTGGGCGTAACCCAGTTTACACTAGGCGTACCCATGCACCTTCCACTTTGCATGCATGGTCCTTTTTGCCAATTTTTCCATTAAGGGACCATTAATGACAATAACTTCAAATTGCTATAATTCCTTCGTTCCAAGTCCGTTTCCAACGAACTTTATACCCATGAAAAGGTGGCGAGAAGCCCTACGCTTCTAGCAACACTCCTCAGTCCAAACTTCTCAAATAAAACTTAAATTCCTTAAAAGAGAAAAATACCCCTAGCCTTGGCCTCTGAAATCCATAAACAATTATTTTTAGATCAGGGTGTTACAACTCTCCCCCACTGAAACTAGACTTCGTCCTCGAAGTCCGCTACGGCCAAATATCCTTCAACCTGCTCACAACATCTCTGCCCGATGCATACATCCTCAGCTAGGTCCGATCCTCGGAGGACCACTTCCATTGACCTTCCATCCATTCTTTCAGTTACACCAATCCTTGATGATAGATCCTTGAGAGCACCCTGCTCATCATCGATCCTAGGAACATAACTTTTCCTAATCGTCATTCCTTCTGGTACTCCCCGAGTACCTATACCCAGCATTTAAGGGGTTCACCCATTTAACTTGCGTGGTCATGGACTTACCAAGGTAATAGAACTCAACCAATATCCCTTCCTTTCTCTGTGACTGACATACCCCTTACTGTATTTGCGTCCCCAGCCACTCCCAGTGCTGGTTACTTCACTGATATCCACTGACTGCTTTCTCTTACTATATCCTGGAGCTGAAGACCCATCACAGCAAGTGGATTAGATAATAGTTTGAGTAAAAGACTCATCCCTACAACGGTTAGACTCATATGAGAGATGTGCAACAGGATCAACCCCTTCCCTCTGAGATTATTTAACCCTTCTGTGAGAGGCGTAGCACTCCCCGGTCAACTAGCTACTGCACGCCAAACTTCTCTTATGATTGTTGCCCTTGAATGAAGATTTTTCTGTCTCTTATCCGCCTTCCGGATGAACCGAGACCACCTTGGTCCCAACTAATCTGCCATTAACTGGGTTACCGAACTCCTACCGGTTACTAAACCCAATCTCAATCGCTCAGTCGCTCCCAGCGACTCCCGAAGGAAACTTCAGCTATCTAAAATTGTTCTATCTGCTTTGCCACTCTGACTCTATATGATTTGGGATCCTTGATCCCCTAACCTGACCCTAAGGTCGCTACCAGGTCCCACATGCACTGCTACCAATATACGTGCCTCGCCCACGGGTCTCACCCAACTATATCTTGGAGCGGCATCTCCTAATGTCTCACCTCTCTAGGGCTATGCAGGCCAACTCAATACTAAATTTCAATGAACTATCCTTTCCTAATTTCTATCATGCTAACTAGGAGATACGGGCCCTCGCCCACACTCCTCTAATTGGCTACTAACGAATGTTGAAGCTGATCCACAATCTTACCACACTCTCCATGTTGTCTCTACCATTGACTATAATCCAAAAGAATCCCATGCCAGACGTTTACATAATCTTCATCCCGACTCACTTGAGTCCTGATGGCGATCCTCCAACCTGTTTTCCTAAACCATCCATCAACTAACATGAATATACTAACTCAACGTTGGGAAGTTTCCCAAATCCTCAACTCATTCACTCCTCTACCCACACAGCCCCTCAGACTGCTTTCCTTTCCTTCTCGAAGGTCACTAACTCCTCCGGGTTTAGCTTGCTACTGCTCCTGAATACTTGGAGGGTTCTCCCCTACTTTGATCCTGATAATTCCTTACAACTCATTGCTAGTGCTCCAAAACTAACCAATAACGAATCTGAATCACTCTAACAGACTAACAGAATACCTCCCGATCCCCTCTAACACTTGCTAGAGTGACTTCATCCTGAGAACATGCTCAAAATGGAAATATCTTCGAACTACTACTCTAACATCCAAGGTATGCAGATGGGATATAACTTAATCACAAGCAGAAAACATAATATTCTGAAATACACTTACTAACATCGATGTAGTACCATAACAATAATATCACAATCAGAAGCTAAAATGAAATGCATACCGGCGGTCTATTGAGGCTCGATCTTGATTTCCTGCGGAACCATGGGCGTTGGAACTTGAACTCTCTCCGCCTCCAAAATAGGACAACGGGACTTGAAATGACCTGGCTGGTGACAATGAAAACATATATGATCCTTCTTGCAATCCTGATGTACATGCCCTCTTTCTCCACATTTGAAACACCTAAACTTATGAAAAGCAAACCCATGGGTTCCCCCACACTTTCCACAAACCTCAAGATCTCCATGACTTCCAACACTCAAGTCAACTGAGTCGGAGCCTCCACCTTCCTTCAATCTTCCTAATGTTGGTGTCTGCTTCCTTTTCCCTAACTGCACATCCAAACCAAACTCTTGCTCCTGAGTTGCCTCGGCTACCCCATCAACTGCCTGAAAAGTCGTCGTCTGACCCTGAAACCTAGTGGTTACCCTGCCAATAACACGCTCAATAATGTCTCGTAACTCCTCGTGTACGGCCCGTGAAACCTCCACTATGATCCAATCGTGTAGTGAACTATCCTGAAGACCAAGTGCGAACCCTATCTCTTACCCCTGACAACTCAAGCTAATAACAGAATCCATCTACCAAGGGATCCTAGTGAGCCACAAACATTCAGCCCCTGAGGAGCCCCTAACTTCCCTGTAGAGATCTCGGCCTGAAAGGCCTCGAGGCGGCTATCCAAAAGCTCCAAAATTACCTCCTTGACCGTGCCAAAGATCAAAGGAGTCTGGTCCAAGATACCGTGCGAACCTCAGCTGATACAAACTCTTTCATCTGCCCCTCGAGCTGACTGGCTCCTGAACTCGAGCATGATCTCTCACCGGTGCCCGCACCACCCATTGGTCTATCTTGTGGTGTCACCATGCTACAAACATATCATAACACCCATCTGAATATTCCTCACTGACAAGGGTTCCCATATGCACTAAAAGTTCCATGGTCTCATCTCGTCCCTTCTTGAATCGAGTACAGATCCTCTGCTTTAAGTAGTGCGGGCCCATACTACCTTCCACATATATTTGTACTTTCCTCAGGAATTGCCTTGACTCCACCAAGTCCCTTCCACTACTACTACTACCACTGCTCCCAACACTAATCTCATCCCAGGCTTTCCCTAGGGAAACCTCCAACCCGAACCTAGTCCTCAGCTACTGAAGCCATCTTCATAATGCCAATTTTCCACTACCTGAATACCACCACATGTGATGAGGTTCAGATAATCCTTCAAGTAAAGGAATCTTCCCTACAACGATTGGAATCATACAAGAGTTGCGCAATAGGGCCAAATCCAACACTCTGAGATTATTCAACCCTGGTCACATGTGACGTGATGTATTCACCTAATGACTAACTCCCATCACTCAGAGTCCCACAAAGCACAGAGCAAGCAACATTCAGACAAAAGGGAAAGTCTAACCATATAATTCAACCAAGCGGTTATCCTCTAACAGGAAGCTGTACTAGCATGCAATTCATAAATCTCATACACACATAACAGGCACATAAGGCCTCTTCCTAGATCCTTAGTCCTAAACTCGCATGCAGTTCTAATACAAATATCATAATATAGCATAACATAAACTTGCATGAGTATTTTGGTTTACTTACTTGAGCTCGGCTGATTACATGCACCACACCCTTTTCACTTTTTCAAAATTTGTTTCCCTTTTCAAGTGCTTTTTTATTTCCAAAACTCTTTTCTTTTTCTTAAGTTCTTTTTATAAAAATGATTTTCATTTGAAACTTTTCATACTAAGTCCTCAGTTTGACTTCAGACACACCCGAGAGCATGCCCAAATCCCTCAAACCAACACTCTGATACCAACTTGTAACGTCCCCAAAAACACGACCCAAAAAGTTCAATTTAATTTAATAATAAAACGACAAGTGCCAACAATTCATTCAAAACATATCACATCAGAGTATCATGTCTAAAACATTATTTAATTTTATCAGAGTAAACATCCCAGGCTGAATAAACAATGATGTGTGCCATGCGATCACCCCGAGCTCCTCCCTCCGCTACCGGAAGTACCTGAAACCAAAACTGAAAGTCGTAAGCACGAAGCTTAGTGAGTTCCACAACCTACCACATACCATGCATAATCAAATACTGCAAGCACTGGGCCTCGCGCGCTACATCGGACCCCGCCTGGCTTCGAGCCCCGCCCGATTATACAGATCTGTTTCTCCTAGGCCCTGTATGTCTCTGGGCCCCGCCCACTAAACACGTATGGACATATAACATAACACATAACAAGAAGCTAACATACTCTACTATAATCCTGATCTAAGGCCTCGCCTATCTTGGGCCCCGCCCATGTCCTGCTACTGGTGAGTCATGAAACCCCGTCTATGCTCCTACTGTTGGTGAGATACGAGCCCCCTCCCACACTCACTCTTCCCCTACCTCGGGCCTCGCCCCTGCTATGCTACTAATGAGATACGAAACCCCATCCATATTTTGCTAATGATGAGATACGGGTCCTCGCCCACACTCACCTCCTACCAGGCACAATACAAGTATCACACATACAACATGTATAAACTAACGTACAAACATTCACCGGGCACACGTCCAATATCAGACCTTAGTCCGGAATAACATACTAGCATATAGTGCCTAGGGATAACCCCCGGGTCTTCCTACTCATAAACTACATGGGTCGGCATTGTGGCCTTAGACCCCTTCGTAATGCCAAACCGCTGCTCCTTCGGCTCCCCGAGCTATCAATACCAAAACATCACTTAGTCCAATACAATAATTCTTCATAGAGTAGAATGACCATTCTACCCCTCCTAACCCAACTTGATATATATCCAAGGTCCTCTACCATGATTTACAAGGCCTAGTACTAGGTAAGCTTCTCAAGCCTACTAATGGCCCAATTTGCTATATTGGGCCCAATCCCTTTAATGGGCCTTACCTAAAGCCCATAACATATTTTTGGCCCATAACAACTGACTTCTGCTGACCCACTGTGAACTAGAGGCCTAAAATCCAAAACATAGTCCAAGCCGGGGCCCAAAAACACAAAGCCCAAACTGACAGAGTATGCTAGGCGTACTTGTTGATGGCTTGTAGGCTGTGCGAACCTCCTTGTACGCCCAACATACGGCCCTATTAAGCCACTTCTCCATTAAGTGCTTAATACACCACTTCAGAGGCTACAAACTCAGATCCAGGTCCTTGTCCACGTCTTAATCCATAAAGTTGCTAACTTGGTGGCTTGCAACCCACTAATTAAGCCCAAACTCAAAAGGTGACAACAAACTTCCATAACAAGGGCTAAATCTCATGCATCAGCTCATTAGGACCATCAAGATTAAGATTTTATTTCTTATGGGACACTTTTAGCTCTGAGAGTGGCAATCCTAAGCTTAAAGACGAAGCTGCATCATAAAGGTCCATCCTTTGGACCCAAAAAGGTCCAAAGCTCCATAAACCTAGATCTAAGCATACTTAAGGAAAGTTTCAGACTTTATACCTCAAAATTGTCTGAAATGGAACCACAATCTTGGATTTGCTGCTTCCCATTCAATCCACCACCTTGCTAATCTCTTTACTTGCTTGGAAATGGCTTTACAACACCCAAAATTCTCTCTAATTACCCCCAAGGTTTCAAGAACAATTAAGAGAGGTTTAGGGTTTCGTGGTGTCTGTATAAAGATGAGATGGAGGTTGTTAACCTGGGTGTTATGTTTTTTATATGGTAGATTGGCCCTAAAATTAGGGTTTCTGGACGCTGGGTGTACGCTAGGCATACTTCCTGTACGCTAAGCGTACGCCTTAAGCACCCGCGATCCTTTTTCCTTTATACGTTGGGCATACCCACACACCTTCTACTTTACATGCATGGTCTTTTTTGCCAATTTTTCCATTAAGGGACCATTAATGATAATAACTTCAAAGTGCTATAATTCCTTCGTTCCAAGTTCGTTTCCAACGAAGTTTATATCCATGAAAAGGTTGCAAGAACCCCTACACTTCTAGCAACACTCCTCGGTCCAAACTTCTCAAATAAAACTCAAAGGCCTTAAAAGCCCAAAACGACCCTAGCCTTGGCCTGTGAATTCTGTAAACGATTATTTTTAGATCAGGGTGTTACAGACTGACCGCCAAAGCGAGCAGACCATTCACACCCTCGAGGATATGTTGAGGGTATGCGTCATTGACTTAGGTGGGAGCTGGGACTCCTACCTACCCCTTGAAGAGTTCTCCTACAACAACAACCATCATTCCAGCATTAGTGCTCCACCTTTCGAGTTATTGTATGGTCGGAGATGTTGTACCCCAGTCTGCTGGGGCGAGGTTGGTCATCGGGTCATGGGACAATCCGAGGTGGTTCTATAAACCACCGAGAATATTCAGCAGATCAGACAACGATTGCAAACTGCTCAGAGTCGGTAAAAAAGTTATGTCGACCGGCGCTGATCCGAGTTGGAGTTTTAGGTCGGCGATATGGTGTTGTGGAAGGTCTCACCCTGGAAGGGTGTGATCCACTTCAAGAAGAGGGGAAATTTGGGTCCCCAATATATTGGATCGTTTCGGATTATTGCCAAGGTTGGAAAGGTGGCATATAGACTGCACCTTTCAGAGCTCCGTCAAATTCATATAACTTTCCACATTTTGAAATTACGGAAGTGCATATTAGACGAGGATGTGGTAGTGTCATTGGATGACATTCAGGTTGATGAATGCCTGAATTATGTTAAGAAACCGGTGGTTGTCTTGGAGAGGAAGATAAAGGTTCTGCGTAACAAGGAGATACCTTTGGTAAAGGTACAATGACGGCATCAGAAGGGATTTGCGTGGACTTGGGAGCCGGAGGTCGAGATGTGGGAGCACTATCCAAATCTATTTGTTGCAGCAGACTTCGAGGACGAAGTCTAGTTCAAGTGGGGAGAGTTGTAACATTATGGATTTCAGGTATTTTGCGAATCTTTACTTGGTATTTTAATAAGTCAATTTTGGCCCCTGATATTGGTTTGGACCTAGCCTTAGGGGTAGATTGGTAATTTTTGGAAAGTTGAGTAGTACGTTGGGCGTACATTTAGGAACGCCAAGCATATTAGGGCACACCCTAGTGCACTGGGCGTACACTCATGTACATCAGGCATATGTGTGTTCGGATAATACCCTAATTTTTAGGGTATGTCGGGGTATTTAAGCACCATTATGGGACATTGTGGCTCACTCTTTCAGCCTCCAAACCTCCCTTAGCCGTCTTGAGAAAACCCTAGCCTCGTAGTGAGCATTTTGAGCTTAAATGTGTGTTTTGTGTGCCTTAAAAGAGAAGCTTGTGCATCAAGGAGTCAAGGGGGGAAGATTGGCTTGTAGATCTTGGTTCATCATCTGTTTTGGGAGCTCCAGAAGGTACAAAGTTGCTACCTTTGTGTCTATTTCTTCTAGATCTCTCCTTGGTAGCTTATTTGCATTCTTTTGTCCCATAAAGTCCCATTATAATGCATGATTCGTTTTGGATGTTTTGAGCTGTCCTTTCGGAACCTAAAAAGGGTTCTAAGTGACAAAAATGAAGTCCCAATGGTTAGAAATTTCCCATAAAGTTGGTAGAAAGGTCTTAATGGATTAATGCCATGTATTAAGGACTTTTTGGACGTCCAAAGTATTAAAGTTTGAGACTTTATGGTTCTGAGAAAAATTTAGTCAATGGATCTTGAATTTGGGCTTAAGTGCTTAAGCCATTAAGCACTTATTGGAGTTTGAATACAACAAGGGTACCCCCACGTACGCATTCAACGTCCCTATTTTCCAGTCAATGAAAGCCTCACGTACGCCCCACATAACTCTAGGGTACTCCCAATGTACGCCTTATGTTGGGCTTTTGCGATTTGGGCCAACCATTTTGGATTGGGTTCTTGTTGGACTTTCTGAATACAAGCGTCTTCGGCTAATTATGGAAATGAACCTTCGGATGGGGCCCAATTAAAGAGTTGGGCCCAAAGTGGAAATTGGGCCAATTATGGGCCTTGTATATTTGGACCTTTGGATCAAGGATTTGGAGTTGGGCCTTGGCCCAAATTGATGAGTTTTAGCCATAAGAACTTTCCTATGTGCGCATGCAAAACCCTAATGCTTGGATCTAGGCTTTCTAATTAAACATGCTTTGAATCCAAGACTTCTAATGACTAATTAGGAATAAGAATAATACAAAATCAGATCTAGAAGCATACCTTTGGATCTCTTGTTTGATCTTGTTGTCTTGGAGCTCTAGAGTCACAATTGTCACTCCTCTAATGGCTTACAAACACCAAATAGCAAGGAGGATGATTTGGGAGAGAGAGGGTAGGAGGAAATCGGCCAGGGGTTCTCTATTCTTAATGAGATGCCGATTTCCCTTGGCCATAGGGTCTATTTATACTTGTAGACTCCTTAAGGGTTACAACTTAAACCCTAGTTGGATAATCTTCTCTTAAAGCAATCCATATCCTTACCATAGATAACCTTGGACGATTTTGAGTTATCCTTAGCTCTAGAATTCGTCCAATCCTTATCTATTAAGGATTTACAGTCTAAAGTTTAACTATCAAACAATTGACAGTTTATACCCTCTTATTTAATTAATCTCTTTAAGTCACCAAATTAATTCTAATTAATTCTATGACTTATATTAATCAAATAACAATATTATTATTCTTTATATTATTCTCATAATATATTAATAATATTTATTCTCTCTTAATAAATCATCCTATCAAGTTGCTATGGTGAAGGCAACCCAAAATGACCATGCACAACCAGGTCAAATACTTGCCTAATATAGTTGCAGCCTTAGACACTATTCCAACAGTCTCCCACTTGGATAAGTTTAGTAACTATATGCACAAGTACAATTCGATTTGCAATCGTAGCTCTTAAAGACGTTGTCAAACTCTGATCTAATCAATCTTGTCCTTTAGATAAGGGATCGTACAGTCCTCTGTTAGATATCATGCTGACAATTCTATGGAATGATTAGTCAAGCATTTAGGTTTCTCGATCTCTGATTTATTTGACATAGAATTTAATCGAACACATCAATTTAGTTCTGACCGGGCCCGGCACATAAGTCAAATCAAATCATCAAGTGGCCGAGATATCGCTTTTACCCTCTTGGGATAAAAGTTACAGATAAACTTCGACTTATATGCATTTACTTATTCATTAACCAACCATACACAACAATGCGTTTTATAACATCGAGTTACCAATGCATTTTTGCATTATCAATGTACAATCAATTAACAAATAACAAACCATATATCTAGGTTTTAAGACTATATGATATTATCGTCTTGGGATCACCCTTTTATATCATATTCCATAAGGTGATTCCAGCAAGTGCGGGTTTGTTCCAATACTCAAAACTAGTTCATAAGCACTCATGAACGTTGCAGCAACCCTTTGCTATGTCTAACACCATTTAGACAATCTACATACCAATTCATGACAATCTTCATTCATATCTACTTCCAACATATGAACGATTGTGGACAATTTGAATAATTCGATTATTCTTAATAAATTCAATTATTCTGGAAGTCAAAACATGCAAGGTGAAACAATAGTTAAACAATTAACATAAGATAGTAACATTACTCATAAATAAAACTCCTTTATTTAATCATCAAATGTTAATTACATTTATCTATTACATGTTTCTAATACTATCTAATCTATGCTAATATCATCCTTCAGCCCAATACTCCTAGCATGCTGCAAGTGCTTAACCCTACTCAGTCCCTTCGTAAGCGGATCTGCTGGGTTATTTCTGATGATATCCTCTTCACTACGAGTTGTCCTTCTTCTACACGATGTCTAATAAAATGATATTTTATGTCGATATGTCGTGATCTACCATGATCCCTCAGTTCCTTAGTCAAGGCAACCGCTCCTTCATTATCACAGAAAATCTCCATGGGCTCCTTTATGGCAGGTACGACTCCAAGATCACCGATGAAGTTCTTCAGCCATATTGCCACCTTCGACGCTTCGCTCGCTGCAATGTACTCTGATTCGCATGTTGAATCAGCTACGGTTTCCTGCTTGGAACTTTTCCATGTCACTGCTCCTCCATTCAGGGTAATGACCCAGCCCGACTGCGAACGGTAGTTATCCCTATCGATCTGAAAGCTGGCGTCACTATACCCTCGCACCTTCAAGTCATCACTCCCTCCGAGGACTAAGAACCATTCCTTCGTCCTCCGAAGGTACTTAAGGATATTCTTCACCGCAATCCAATGGGCTCTGCCAGGATTCCCTTGATATCTGCTAACCATGCTCAAAGCAAAGGCTACATCAGGGCAAGTACAAGTCATAGCGTACATGATTGAGCCAAATATGGAAGCGTATGGTACTCGGCTCATTTCTGCCATTTCAGCTTCGGTACTCGGACTTTGAGTCTTACTCAACTTGGCATTACTTTGTATCGGTAATTCTCCCTTCTTTGAGTTTTCCATACTAAAACGTTTTAGTACTTTCTCTAAATAAGTATTTTGACTAAGCCCTATTAGTCTCTTACTTCTTTCTCTTACTATCCTTATTCCCAAAATGTAAGAAGCCTCTCCGAGGTACTTCATAGCGAAGCACTTCCCGAGCCAGGACTTAACTTCCTGCAGAGTCGGGATGTCGTTTCCTATGAGTAATATGTCATCGACATATAGAACGAGAAAGCTAACTATACTCCCACTGGCTTTGACATATACACATGATTCATCTTCGCTTCGTACAAATCCAAACTCTTTGACTTTCTCATCGAAGCAAAGATTCCATTTGCGAGATGCTTGCTTAAGTCCATAAATGGACTTTTCAAGCTTACACACTTTATTCGGATGCTTCGGATCCACAAACCCCTCTAGCTGAGCCATGTAAACATCCTCAGCCAACTTTCCGTTAAGGAAAGCGGTCTTGACATCCATTTGCCAAATCTCATAATCATGAAATGCGGCAATCGCTAGCATCACTATAATAGATTTTATCTTCACAACTGGTGAGAAGGTCTCATCATAGTCAACTCCAGGAGTTTGAGTAAAGCCCTTTGCAACCAATCGCGCTTTATATGTGTATACGTTTCCATCCACGTCGGTCTTCTTCTTGAAGATTCATTTGCACCCAACGGTCTTACGTCCGGGCACATTATCAACCAAATTCCAAACTTGGTTATCATACATGGATTGGATCTCGCTATCCATTGCCTCTTTCCATTTCACAGACTCCGGGCCTGCCATGGCTTCCTTGTAGCTATTAGGTTCATCAAGATTTTATTAGTGTACCATCACTAATATACGTGTCCCCTTCAGTAGTAACATGAAAACCATAAAACTGGGGTTGAACTCTTACTCTATCGGAACGTCTAAGAGGTAAGGACTCGTCAATCGGTTCAACCGGAGTTTCCTCCTCAGGTTGAGTGTCAGCGGTAGAGGTTCCTTCATCTATCGACTCTTGAATCTCTTCAAGCTCGATTTGCCTCCCACTGTCTCCTTGATCTATGAGTTCTCGCTCTCGGAAAACTCCTCTCCTCGCAACAAAGACAACATTGTCCTTCGGTCTATAGAAGAGATATCCAAAGGATTTCTGCGGGTAGCCGATGAAAATACATCGCTCACTTCGAGGTTCGAGCTTATCGTGAGTATCTCGTCTTACGAAAGCCTCACAACCCCAAACCTTGATATGTGTCAACGAGGGAGCTTTCCATGTCCACATCTCGTGAGGTGTTTTGGTAACCTTCTTAGTAGGGACTCGGTTAAGGATATGAGCGGCAGTCTCTAAGGCATACCCCAAAAAAGAGATAGGTAGTGAAGCACGACTTATCATAGAGCGAACCATATCCAATAAGGTTCGATTACGCCTTTCTGCCACACCATTCAACTGCGGTGTCCTAGGAGGCGTCAATTGTGAAATTATTCCACACTCCTTGAGATAATCGTGGAATTCAAGACTTAGGTATTCTCCTCCTCGATCGGATCGAAGCATCTTGATTTTCCTGCCCAATTGATTCTCCACTTCATTCTTGAACTCTTTGAACTTTTCAAAGGTATCTGACTTTTGCTTGATTAAATAGATATACCCATATCTACTATAGTCATCGGTGAAAGTCACGTAGAAGCGGTTCTCATCCTTCGTGGTTGATCTAAACGGTCCACATACATCGGTATGTATTAGGTCCAATAGACCCTCACCCCTTTCACATGTACTCGTGAAGGGTGACTTAGTCATCTTTCCAAGCAAACAAGACTCGCACGTGTCATCTTCCCTAAGGTCGAATGACTCCAACACTCCATCCTTTTGGATTTGGGCTATGCGTTTCTTGTTAACATGTCCAAGACGACAATGCCACAAGGATGCTCTATCCATACTATTGGAAGAATCTATGTTTAAAACATCATTTCCTAAGTTATCAACAATCATAACAGTTTCATAAATTCCATTACATGGTATAGCTTCAAAATAAAAGACACCATTTAGATAAGCTAAAATAGAACCTTTCTCATTATTAAAAGAAAATCTAAAGCCTTGTCTAAACAAACCATGAAATGAAATGATGTTTCTAGCCATTTCTGGCGAATAGCAACAATTGTTCAAATCCAAACATAAATTATTCCTAAGCACTAAAGAATACACTCCAATCTTGGTCACAGGCGACGATCTTTTGTTCCCCGTGATTAGATTGATCCTTCCTTGCTCTACATCCCTACTTCTACTTAGTCCCTGCACATTAGAACAAATGTGATAACCACAACCGGTATCAAGAACCCAAGAAATAGCATGATTAGAATCGTTAGATTTAATTGTGTATATACCTACGAAAGATGGCTTGATCTTTCCTTCCTTAATGGCTTGCAGGTACTCTGGGCAGCTTCTCTTCCAATGTCCTATCTTATGGCAGTGGTGGCACTCTGCCTCCTTTGGGTTAGGGCAGGGCTTAGCAAGATCAACTTTGGTCCCTCTAGAAGAGGCACCATCTCGGGCTTTAACCTTGCGATAGTTCTTAGATGAAGCCTTCCTCTTCTTTCCCTTTCCTTGACCAATAGCCAAGACAGGAGCAGCGGGTGGATTGGGAGTTGGTGCAACAGACTTGTCTTTGAAGTTGCTCTCAGCGACCCTCAAGAGACCTTGGAGTTTGCTTAGGGTGACCTCCTCTTTGTTCATGTGGTAGGTCATCCTAAATTGATTGTAGCTCGGAGGCAAAGAGTGAAGCACCATGTCGATCGCCAAGTCTTCCCCAAAGTCAACATTCAACTTGCGAAGGCGATCGACATACCTTTGCATCTTTTGCAGGTGCACGGTAAGAGATTCTCCATGACCCATCTTAGCGGAAATCATGTTAGTGAAAATCTCATAACGCTCTTGTCTCGCGTTCTGGCGGTATCTCTCCAATAAGTCTTGATGCATTTTGTACGGGTACATGTCCTCATAGGACTTTTGGAATTCGGAGTTCATGGTGGCTATCATGATGCAATGTACCTTCGTTGCATCGCGCTCATGAGTTTCAAAAGCGGTCATTTCAGCCAGAGTAGCGATTTCAGGGTTGATTTTCTCGAGCTTCTCATCGAGGACATACTCCTTATCCTCATAGCGAGCAATGGTGCGAATGTATCTTATCCATTCGCTAAAGTTCGTTCCATCGAAAGTGACCTTTTGGCAAAGGCTCATCGATGTGAAAGAACTAGCAGCAGCGTTGTTTGCGTTCGACATCTACAAAATAGAAAGGACAAAGATAGATTAGAATATGAATCCCAAATTTTCACCCAATAAGAAAAATTAGGGCTAGGATCCAACAACAATATTTACATATTAGAAAAGGGATGCCGTAATCTAACATGCAAATAAATTGAAGGTAAGTGAATGACAATTCACTAATTCTCCACCATAAAAACCTAACTATAAGTCCTAAATGTATTGAGAATTCCTAGGTTCGGATGAGATTCATTGAAACTATTCAATGGCATGTTTAAATCTCGATATGCCCCTCTTGTTTGTGACTGGGATACCGAGGATCACAAAGCGGGTGTGAATTACCATGCAAATTCACATGGTGCCTTCATTGTAACGATCACCTATTCGATGTGCCGGTAAACCACACACGCTCCATCGAACTATGATAAACAATGAATCACCCTTTGCCACCTTTGCTTAGAACCAATTAGTGTGCCGGTAAACCACACACGCTCCACTAACTTCTTAGCAAGGGTGCAAAGTGTAATTTCATGGGATTGCATCAATTCACTTTTCCTAAAGTAACTAAGATTGGGAAATTTTTTAAAAAATGTGTAGTTACTTTGTATTTCATATTATACTTTTAATGAGAGGATGAGGTTGCCCTATCCTACCCATTCGGCTAACGACCCTCCACCGATCAAGCAAGCGGTGGGTGTGAGTGTACTCCCATTAAGCGCCATTTTATAGGCCGCAACCTTATACCCACCTTATAGATCGGCTTCGTGAATGAGGCCTACTAACGGTAAGACTAGCATTTTAGTTATACATACATATATGTGTATATATATATATATATATATATATATATATATATTATTCTTGTAATATTATATTAGTATAGGGTTGTATTTTAAACCTTTTAAAAATCTAGGGTTTGAAATTTAAATTGTCTAAATTAAAATTTTTAATCACAAAATATAAATTTCAAAACTTGAGGACAAGTTTTAAACATTTAAAACATGGAGGATCAAATAACAAATAATTTTAATTAACAATTAATTCCCTAATTATCTATATTTGATTTATTCAAGATTTTATGCAAGATAATTACCAATTTAATCAAAATAATTAATTAATTATCATATAAGGAAATTAAATATTTTATTAGTTGATAAATATCTTTAATTAGATCAAGATTATATTCATATATATCAAAAAATCGGATTAGGGTTGATCTAATATGATTAAGGTAAGTTTCCATAAGATAATCATGAAAAAGTCCCGAATCTGGCCATTCCTGACGCTTGGACTCGCCGAGTGCACCAAGGGACTCGCCGAGTCAGGCCAACTCGCCGAGTCCACTATGGAACTCGCCGAGTCCATGACTCAGAAACACAAAAATCGAATTTTGCAGTTAAGTTTCAAACAAACAAGCAACAATTTAATAGAAACCAAGCTAGTCTCTAATACCACTGATGGGTTTTAGCCATAAGAACTTTCCTATGTGCGCATGCAAAACCCTAATGCTTGGATCTAGGCTTTCTAATTAAACATGCTTTGAATCCAAGACTTCTAATGACTAATTAGGAATAAGAACAATACAAAATCAGATCTAGAAGCATACCTTTGGATCTCTTGTTTGATCTTGTTGTCTTGGAGCTCTAGAGTCACAATTGTCACTCCTCTAATGGCTTACAAACACCAAATAGCAAGGAGGATGATTTAGGAGAGAGAGGGTAGGAGGAAATCGGCCAGGGGTTCTCTATTCTTAATGAGATGCCGATTTCCCTTGGCCATAGGGTCTATTTATACTTGTAGACTCCTTAAGGGTTACAACTTAAACCCTAGTTGGATAATCTTCTCTTAAAGCAATCCATATCCTTACCATAGATAACCTTGGACGATTTTGAGTTATCCTTAGCTCTAGAATTCATCCAATCCTTATCTATTAAGGATTTACAGTCTAAAGTTTAACTATCAAACAATTGACAGTTTATACCCTCTTATTTAATTAATCTCTTTAAGTCACCAAATTAATTCTAATTAATTCTATGACTTATATTAATCAAATAACAATATTATCATTCTTTATATTATTATCATAATATATTAATAATATTTATTCTCTCTTAATAAATCATCCTATCAAGTTGTTATGGTGAAGGCAACCCAAAATGACCATGCACAACTGGGTCAAATACTTGCCTAATATAGTTGCAGCCTTAGACACTATTCCAACACAAATTAGGGAAAGGGTAAAATGGACTATTACCCTATGTTTGGGCCCTTAGCCAAGATTGATTTTCCAACTATTAATTAGGGTTCGTTTATTGTGATAGTTTGGGATTTTCGGTGAGTCATCATTCGGAGGTTTTCAATTCAGTTCGACATTGTGAGGTAATTTTTACCTCACTATACTAGCAGGGTCGAAGGCACCAAGGCCGACCCTTTTGGATTGTTATCCTGGTTATTGTATGATGTTATGTGTAATGATTTGTTATATCTGTATCCTAGTGTATAGGATGATGCTATGATTGATGATCTGTTAGGCTTGTATGAGTATTATATGTGCTAGCTAGCGTTTGATATCTGTTTGATTATTGTGTGATTGCGGGTGGGGTGAGGCGGTCCTGCTTTGTGCTCTAGGCCAACAGACTCAGGGCGACCTGGATAGACTAAAGGCCCATCGGGGCGTAGTGAGAAGACTCACCTTGATCGGTTTAACAAATAGATCTCACATACGAGCTTCCGATGCTAAAACCCCTCCCACTAAACATATCCAAAATCAAGCCCTAATTAAGAATTAAGGTGGTAATTCATAATCAGGGGTCCTAATTACATTTTCTCTTTCTAGGGTAAAAGACCATTTTACCCTTTCAAGGCTAGACCCCACTCATCTTGACCAAAAGTCTAATTTTAACAATTACACTCTCTGGTGGTACATCTTGCGTACACCATGCTCTACGCATTGCGTAGGGTCTTTGATGGAAAGATCGGGGAACCATTAGGCTACGCTGGGTGTAGCCCAATTTACGCCATGCGTAGTACATTGTTAAGTCATTTCCATTTTTAGCTCTTAATCCATAAAGACCAACCATTATTGCTTGGATTTGGTCCTAATAAACATCTTAAGTAATAAAGTCTCCAACTTTATGCCTTTGCATGGCTAAATGGAGCTCAAAATCAGATCCTAGTCCCATAACATCCTCTAATGACCAAAAACTCTTGCATAGGTGAAAGACAACAACCAAGATCCCATTTTTATGAGATATCAACCTCAGAAACATCAAGAAATAGCAAACCTAAGGTCCGAAGTAGCTCATACTCACAAGAACCAAAATCATTGGGCAATAAGCATGAAAACCAAGAAGCTAACAAGATTTAACTCAATTAACCATCAAGGTGAAAGCTTTATACCTTATAGAGTTGGCAAATGAAATGAAGGCTCTGAATCTACAAGCTTAAGCTTCACCAAGCTTTAAAGATGGGCATATCCTTCAAAAGGCACTACAAAACACCTAGAAGACTCAAATCTACCTCAACAGGATTAGGTTTTCGAGTTGGGTGTCAAAGAGGGTGGAGGCTGAGCATAGGAAGGCTACTAAGGGATTAAAGCCTTTAAATAGCGTTCACAACTCCTTAATAGGGTTTTGGTCAGCAGTGACTACACCCTGCGTAGCAAGATTTACGCCATGTATAGATCATTAAAGACGCGTTCCTCCATCAGCCAATATGCCTTGCGTAGGGCAAAACTTCTATCTTCCTGCTCAACTTCAAACAACCATACTTCTTAGTTTCAACTCCGATTTCGACGTTCTTTATATATACGAAAATGTATCAATGAACCCCACAATCCTATCTAGTTACCTTTGGTTTAAAACATGTCGAACTAAAATGACAATCCACGCAAGAAACCTTACCTAGAATTTTTTTCCTTTCTACCCTTTGGTTCCAACATACAAATCAAGGGCTTAGATCTCACAACCAATATTATCAATCATTAGTAAGGTTTAAATTTTACTTCCTTAAAGCCCAAATCGTTTACATGATCGAGTTACGACCCACAAACCCTGAATTTAAGAAACATCTGAAACAGGGTGTTACACTAATATACCCTTAAAGAGATAATTTTTAAAAAATGGTGAAATGATGACATTTGTCATAATTTTAGTGGGTAGAAATATTTGTTGACATAAAAGGTAAAAAACAATTTAATTTTTCTTCTAAATTATGATACTTTTTATTTTAATATTTTTATTTTAATATATCATTATGAGAGGTTAAATATCATCCTACTAAATGTTACTTATCGTCCTACTTACAAAATCATCACACAAAATCATCACAGGTGTCAAAATCAACACAAAATCATCATAGGTGTCAAAATCAAAAGATAAGATGAGGAAAAAGAATTAGTATTTTACACATGACAATTATTGAATACGTAGGAGCATTAATTAGGAACCAATTTAATTTTCACATCACCTACACTTCCCACTTATCAAAATATTCTTTCGAACTAAGAAAGTGGTTAGGCAAAAAAAAAAGACACCAGATTCATTGTGTGTGTCATCATCTACAGAGTACAAACTACTACACTTCCTCCTCAAAGTTATATATATATTTTATAGTTTTCAGAAAGAATTAAATCAACAAGTTGCAACTTCATTGAACTTGAATACACAATCGTACAGCCTCCCACCAAGGAACTGGGCAACCTCTTGATGCTTCACCTGTTTCATTCATTCATTCCAACATTTCAACTATTAATATTAATAACCAAAACCAAAAGGAAAAAGGAATTGAACAACACAAGAATCAAGAATCTAACTAATTAATAATTAGTATTACCATTCCAATCTTGAGGGAATCACACTTAAATTGAGCATAAAGATTTGTCTCGATTCCTCGACCCTGCCAAGCCATTATAATAACATTGCAAATTGCAATCATAATCAGAATCCTTCTGCAAATGGAAGAATGAGGGTATTTTGGTCTTTAACTATTATATACTTAATGAGGGTATTCATACTCTTGTCTTTTAATGAAAAAAGAAAGACTGGAATTGAATTACTTCCAGCTTTCCCTATAAATACTGAATTTATACAGTCAGGGATAAAAAGGTCATTATCTGCGTATGGTTAATAATAATAGAAAAGGACTCACCATTCCTTCACAAATTACCAGGTCAGCATCACTTGCCAGGTATGCAAGCTCTTGTGACACGCTGGCAAGATCAATTACCTGTCATATCAAATTATCAATTATACTCAACAAATTAACAAACACATAATCAAACCATGAAGCAACTAATCAAAAAAAAATTGAAAAAAAAAAAATCATTTCAGTGTCTTACCGGTAAATCATTACCAGAATTGGCAATCAAAAGATTCTGAATATCAACACCCAAAAGCTTTCCATTTTCATCCTTCAACTGATAGAAAACCACATTAAGAATTAAGATCATCAACCATGAACTAATCACACATCAACATTTATTATAATATTAATTAATCAAATACTATCTATTAGTTAATTAGTAGTACCTTTGAGATGATCTCCAGTAGCTCATGATAAGTTACATCATTGATAGAAGGCAGGTCATTAGCTGCCAATACAACCTGTATATATAATACTAATACATGAGTGTTCTGGATGATGGAAAATGACCATTTTACCCCTATCTATGGAACTATAGAGTTATGAGATCCAACCTTTGTCCCATGACGAAGTAATTCTCTAGCAAAAGGCAATATACCCAAAACAATATCTGCACCTGAATTATCCACAAATATCACAGCCTGTTTTTTCATGATAAAAATGTAACAAGTTAGTTATATGTCTTAACTGAAAAACCAATATCCATAATTATTTGAAGAAGAAGAAGAAGTTGCCTTTTTCCAAGGTTTCTTGCTCCATTTTGAAATGAAAGCATCCAAATCATCAATAACCCAAGGTCGAGGAACAATATTTTGACAACTGGCCAAAAAGGACATTCCATCTTTTGAGAATAACTCTGCAAGCTTCAATAGTCATGAAAAAATTTGCACTGTAAGTAATCAAGATTTTGTTTATGGACATTAAACTTTGAAAAATCTACCTAATTATAGATGTGAAAATTGTTTTATATTTGATTAGAATTGCTGTAATTGGGTAGTTTTTTTCAAGATAGAATGCTGTAATAGGAAGAAAATGTTACAGGTCTAGAGAGAAGAATTAGTAAGGGTAATTCTGTCTTTTACTATCTTTGCACTTCTTTAACTAGGTGCAGGAAGTTAGTTACAATTAGTTAGATGGGAAGCTAGTTACAGGAGGAGTTGTATAAATAAATGACAAGGGTAGTTATGTCTTTTGTATGCCTTGTGTATTGGTCTAGTAATATGTGTTCATATGAACTTATGAATATTTCCATGAGGGATGGCTGCATACCTGTGCAGAACCTAGATCAAATATGTTCCCTGCAAATATTCCTCTGACCAAATTCTCCATTCGCTTTGATTCATCTTCAATAGCATCATTCAACTCAACAACTTCCTTAAATAAGGTTATTGCTTTGGCATTTTCTTCTTCCTAGAGCATCAAATTGAAAAAAAGAACTCCATTAATTTACAATTTCCAGGTTTGATATTACAACTTACAACAAATTAATGAAAAAAGAGCTCCCTTAAATATATTATCACCTTAACTTTCTTGAATATGTCTCTGAAACCAACCTCTCTGAGGATAAGCTCACGCATACGACAAAGATGCTGCAATAATTTTAAACCATGAAAACATTTTGGTTCTTAATGGCATTTCAAATTTCATCAGGTATATAGAAGAGAGGAAGTTTTTGCTTACTATGCAATCAGGTGGTCCACCATGGCTTTCAGGATCTTTTTTGAAGTCCTCTAGTAATTCAGTATACCTTACATGGTTTAACAGTGCGTTTTTGCCAGTGAGTTCGATATCCAGAAAAGCTAATCCATGTATGATCTATGTGCAATTGAACTGAACCTTAATCCAGAGGCTAAAGGAAGATACTAATACCTTTGAGCAAACTTTTCAGCTTTAGCAGGAGCATCGGAGACAGTATCATCGCTTTCTGCTCTCTTCCTGTCACACAGAGAAAACAAAACAAACACATGTGAGGGATTCATACAAAATCAAATTAGGTTAGAGAAATCACTTGCACACCTTATACTAAGAAAAACGAAATCTCAATCGCAAACAACATTTAAGAAACTTTACTTGTATATTCAGAAAGCATAAAATTGAATAATGAAGTGAAGTTTTCTTATTGAACAGGTGTCAGTAATAGAGATCTAGTTGCAGAACCAGAATCTAATTGAATTCCGGTTACCACAACCACGATCACGAGTGAAATAACCAAAGTGCGTATCAGGAGTTCAATGAGAAGTGCATACTTGAAAGAGGGAATCGAATTGGCGAAGAGGTTGATCCAAGAGAGCTCAGTGGGAGTTGGTTTCTTGGGGTTATCAGAGGGGAACCTGTAGGGGATCGTGCATGCCCTGTAATTGGTCTCGATCGGCGTAATCAACAAGGGGAACGCCACCATCTCTCCCGAGCTCTCCATTTCTCCGATCTTTCTTCTTGCCTTCGTTTCCACCAACCAAAAACACAGCAGACAGAACTCAGAAGCAGTGAGTTAATCAGTGATGAATGAAAATGGTGGCGTGGCTTTTCCGATCGATCGGTTTCAGACTTTCAGTTTCGGTAAATTACATGAAGACCCCTCGTACTGTAAAATAATAACGGATATGCCCCTCAAACTTATCATCGCATTCGTATAATCATTATCAACCCTTCATTTCGTTTTTGTATTGTTCATTAAATCAAAATGACAAGTGGAATAAACGAATTTGATTCCAAAACACTTGTGCTTTTATGCTTTCTTAAAAAATATATAATTATTATTATTATTTTCTTTTTTTTTTTTTTACAATTTTGACACCTAAAATGAAGTAATTAATGTTTGTGCCATCTTGAGACCAAAAATAAGATGTTTGATTTTTAAGAGGCAAAATATATGTATTTTTTTTAGTATTATTTGCAGACTAAGATGTTGACCAAAAGTTTGCGGCATGTAAAAAATTTGTTTGATTGTTAAAGTCTGGAAATTGATAAATGATCTTGTTAAGACTAAACGTAAGAAATAACAACATATTTCGTTTATTTATGTATTATAGCATCATACTTTTGTTTTGTTCTGTTACATACACATACTCATATTTTTTTCTCACTATGAAAAGTTCTACGACGTAATAGTATTGTACTTTCAATCTTTTTGTTCGTACGACATTTTTATATTGAAAAAATCTAACCAATTATAGCATTATCAATATTACAAAAATCGTTAAGCATTCCTAGGATAGTTGACTAGTGAGTAGCAAGTACTCACCCTAGAGGAGGAATGCTCATATTGGGTAATTATAAAGAAATTAATTTTGAAAAAATTATCTATATAACAAATATCATAATTTATTAAAATTTAAATCAAAACAAGAAAATGTTTAATAATATATGATCTATGTTAAAATAATTACTTAGCAATCATGGTTGTTTATTTGAAAAAAAAAATTAAAAATCTCAAGTTTGACCGAGTTTTTCCGAGTTGTCCAAGGTGGCCAAGTTGGAACGATTTTCTCAGAGTTTGACCCAAGTTTGATTGATTCCGAGTTTTTTAATAGATTTTCAGAAAAGCGCCTCGACTCATGGCCATCTAAGTGATTGGGTGAGTATGTCGAGTTTTACAACACTAACAATATTTAGATGACATTCCCATAACTTGGTGGGTTTTTCAGAATACAATGTTGTAATAGAAACAAATTTACAGAAAATGTTAAAAACCAAATCAATTTTCTTCAAAAATCAAGAATCGGTCACTATAAGACCTCATTTGTTACATACAAATGACATGACATAACAAAACAAACAACATTGCATTTGGCATGTATTGGATTGGGACTACTAAAATTATAAACAATAAGTTATCTACACATACATCCAACTAATGCCAACAAAATAAATTCGTTAAAGAATAACAGAATGTCCATCCAATCGATTAAAAAGGGAATCTTCACCCTTATTTTTTGGCCTTTGAGAACCTAAGGCATCGGTATTTTTCACCACTTACAGTAATTTCAAGAGCCCCATCAAGATTATCTTGATTCGATGCAGTTCCCATTAACACACTCTTTTCTTTCTCAAGGTTTTCCCTTTCCATCTTCAATTTTACTTCTTGCCTCACAATCTCTGCCTGAAACAATAAATAAATATAACACAAAATGTCCAAAGTTTGTGCACAATTTACCAATATGATATAAAACATGACATGCTTTACTTGAAGGTCACAGATTGAACATCTTGAATCAACTCTTAAAATTTTCCCATATTGGGTTTTTAAAGCTATATCGAATGCAAATAGATGTCTAAAGGGGGGAGAAGATCAAGATCCTAGAGTATTTTATCCCTTAGATGCAAGATCCATGGTATAATCACCATAGTTAGCATCAAAATCTAATTAACATCTGTCTTCAATGGTTACAAGTTACAACTACATATGGGCATTTCCTTGAACTGTAAGCCTTTTGAAAGATCATTAGCACATCAAAACTAATGGCTGATTGTAAAGCATCCAAATAGTGTCCTTTATACACACATCATTGCAAAGCTGGAATAATGTATGATTGAAGAGAGAATGGTGTCCTTTCATCTATTCTACAGGATCAATCCAAAGGTAATAAAATGGTAGAAGTAACTAAAGTTTATATAAATACAAGAGTTCACACAACTGATTATAAACAGATGATTAAAGAAGAAATTGATCGGACCTCTCGACGAGAGAGTTCGGCTTTCCAGGCAGCTTCACGCTCGGCTACCTCACGTTCGCGCTCTTCGATATAACTCTGCATCTCTCTCTCCTTCATGTTTCTATCTTGTATGTCTGCATCGAGAGCTTCTTTCAATTCCTCAACGAATTTCTCGACCACTGTCTTTATCCTCAAAGACATCTTCTCTTACTCTTTACTGATAAAACTTGTGGCTCCGGTTGATTGATTGTTATGAGAAAGATCACACAGCCGCCGTTGAGTGAAACTTAGTTTCACGACGGAGAAGGGGCCGGTATAAATGGTTATTTGTTTGTATCTGTTATTTGTTGGGGGTTTCAATTGGAGGGGCACCGCAACTCCGCAAGCTGAAGGGCGAGGAGAGAAGGGTAGTAAATGAGAAATTGTGAAGATTTAGGTGCGTTTGGTTATACAAAACTTTTTTGGAAAAATTTGGAAAACTGTAAAACTCGTTTTTCTAACTTACATGTAATTTGGAAAATTGAAAATTTTCAGTTTCTTGGAAAATTTTGGAAAATTGAACGAATCAAACGCGTTTTCAAAATTTTTATTTTTTTTGGAAAATTTTCTTAGAAAACTGGAAAATTTTCCACAACCAAATGTACCATTAGCTTTGAATTGTATTAATTTCTCATTTCAAAGAGTTTTTTTTTTTGGGCAAATCTATTCTACTCATATACTATTTCTAATTCTCGAATCCTAGACCTCAAGTAAAATAGACAACACCGAATACCGTTGGCCTAGAAGAAATTATGATTTTTAAAATTTTCTTCTTATATAGTTAAAACAAGTAACTTGTTAACTATTTAAAGCAAATATTGTTGTATGATAAATAATTAGTCTTAATATTCTTTTAAACGATTTAACAATGTTATTAACTACTACATGCAAGTTACTTTTTTGAGTTATTTAACCATTATATATCAGAAAAAAAAAATTATATACGATCAATTACCTTCTGTGTCATTTTTGTGGGATCTTAAGATCAAAATCTCGATCTTACAGATTCGGAAATGATCCCACATAGGATCTCAATCTTAACAATATTTTTAACTTATTTAGCATAAATAGAACCAAAATAAAACTTGAATGGTGAAATGAATTTGAAATTTGATTAATATTTAAGACATTATTTAAAAATATATCTCTCTTGCAACTTTTCCCCCTTAACAAATTCAGTTATCAATATTAGGTTTTATTGTATTTCCCCTAATAAATAAACCATTTAAATGAGACTAAATGACAATTTTACTAAGAAATTCTAAAAAATAAATTTCATAATATTCATTGTTTTTAAAAATAAGAGGGGTTGGGAGGAAATAAGAAGAAATACGAATAGGTAAAGAGTTTGTCTTAACAAATTAAGTCATTTTCTCCGAATAAAAAAAAAAACAATCATATATAATTGTGCCTTAATACATTCTCTTGAAGTTTATCTGAAAGCATTAAATTCAAAGATATATATCACAAGTTAATTAACCTATTAGCAACATATTGGAGAAGCTCGTTATTGACAAAACCAAGAATGGTTAGATCAACCAATTGGCATTGGCTCCTATCGACGCTCCACATGGCAGGGTCTTTGCCAATGTTACGCCAACTTGTGCAAACTTTCTATGCATTCTCAAGTATGTTAAAAGCACTGATTCCATGTAGAATATTCGTGGTTACAATGTTTGGGAGCTCCAATAAATTCCTCGTTTGTTGTTGATTCACATTTGACTTTGATGTCGTGGGTGGCATTGTAACTTTATCATATACAAAATTACATTTACATATGGTATTATAGCATCTTACTAAACATCTTTATCTTTAGTATAAATAAACTTTGTGGTCTATTAAATGAAACTAATTGCTTCTTTTTCAAGAATTCAAGATCAAAGTCAAAGTTAATATATATATATATATATATATATATATATATATATATATATATATATATATATATATATATATATATATATATATATATTGAAAACCATTAAGTAAGTACATGAATATTTAAAGATATAAAATATGATTTCCAATAAACCAAGAATTAATCAGGCATAACAATTTTATGACTTTAAACATTAACATAAATAAATATCAAGCAGAGAACCGATGTGAAGTACTTGAAATGAAATGCAACGAGCGTTTAGATAGAAGGGTAATTAGACAATGACATAGAGAGATGCACTGAGAGAAAAATATTTAGATCCCCCATGAGACTCTATTCTTAATTTACTTCAAAACTTTGAACCCTCATTCTCTTATCTCTCTAAACTTTTCAAGCCTACAACCTGCCCTCGTCTACCGTTCATACCTCATCGTCCGACGACACACCTCCGTCGAATTGGTACATGATAAATCTTTGATGGCTTTTCTACTTACCGCAACTCCCCTCTACAATCCTTTCTTTTTCGCCAACTGAAAACTGTAGCAACAAACCTAGGATAACAATGAAAATAAACTGATGATCGATCTCCTCCTCATTTCCGATGATCGATTCGCATCTTCGTCTATCTCCGATGATCGATTCAATTCTCAACTGATCTGCTAATTTTTCCATTTCGATCCCAGAATCTGCCCTAATTCATCGCTCACACAGTGGATATTGACGACTGACCACAATGACCATCAATTTCAACAACAGTAACCTATAATTGGAGGAGACAATCAATAATGACACAATATTACTCTATTTTTCCTCTTATTTTAAGATTCCTATGTGTTTAGAGATTTTAAAACCATATTCATCATTTGAAGGCATATGAAAAGGTAAAGAGAAGATCCTGATGTTCCAAATTTTGCTAATCAGTTATAAACTATGTAACATTCATAAAATTCATGAAAAAAATTAACTTTTAAAATAACCCAAAAATCATCATTGTTTACAACTAGTTTTCAAAACGGGTTCAATATCAAAGTAATCCCAATATCATGAAACAAAATATGAAAATGTGCACGATCACGCATTCGCCTTCATGCGGTTCTCTAAGGTACCTGAAACATAATCCAAAACTGTAAACTTAAAGCTTAGTGAGTTCCCCCAAAATACCGATACATAAAAAATAACACAAATAAAATGACAGCATGCAATGGGTCCATAGCTAACAGAATGGATTACCCAAGTTCTAATGGCGTGAGGTGCGGCGTGGCGGCAACGCCAAGCCTCAAGCTTAAAGAGCTATGGCGAGCCATGGCGTTTTTCAAGACGTGATGTAAGGCGACGATTTTGTATTAATTTATAATTATATTACCACATAAATAAAAATTTATATTAAATATAACTACTTTTTAGAGTGTTATATCAATAACTAATAGCAATAAGTTAACAAAAAACAAAGTACTTGTATCCCCGATTAGAAAAGACATAACGAGGCGCAAAAACGCATGCCTGAAACGAAAAAACACGCACTATAACACACCATAACGCACCATGGCACGCCATATCACGCCTTGACACGCGTCATGCCTAAAAGCAACGTTATGAAGATTTTCATAATAGCGAAGCCACGCCTCACGCCATGGCACGCCTTGGAACACTAGTATTACCCCTGAGCCCATAGCATAAGTTTGGCTTGCCCCTGGGCCCACAGCTTATGACTGGCTTGTTCCCCGGCCTGGTAAGTCCTTGGACTGAATTCCACTAAGCCCTCAATACAATCCTGACATGCCTCTCCTGGCCTTCAGCTCGTATCTGGAATGCTCATAAGCCCTCAATATGAGTCTGGCATGCTCTCCTTAGCCCTCAGCTCATATCTGACATGCTCCAGGGTTTGTTGGCTACAACACGAAGCGGTACAACATCAACCCAACCCACACAATGTGTCGACATATCACAAATAATATCATATACAGATAAACAGACAATATCAAAGGTAATCCTACAAATCTACCAAACTAGCATATCAAACTAGCATGCATATCTATTACATACTCAGCATATCAATAAATACCGGGTTATTAAACCAATGGGCCAGCCTTAGTGTTGTTGACCCCTAAGTATAGCGAGGAAAACTCACCTCACAAGCAACACAAAACTAATAAGGCTTGATTTCGTATCTCAACTCTCAACTCAAATGCCTACAACCACTAAGCGACCAATTCCATCAAAACCCAATAATACCTAAAATATCCTTAAAAATCAAACTTGGTCAACTCAAAGTCAACTGGTCAAAATTCATAAACCCACTGAGTCAACCCAAACGAGTCAACCCAACCAAGTTAACCCAGCCGAGTTAACTCGAAAATCGTTGAACCATGCGAGTACGCGGGGTGTACGCTGGAGGTACGCGCAGCGTACACAAGCTTTGCATTGACTGAATTACGGGGACATTGACCCCGCGTACTCCCTTCTACGTGGGGCGTACTCTCGCAGAGCGCAAAACTTCATTAAGTGCTTAATGGCTTAAGCACTTAAGCCCAAACTTTAGATCCATGGTCCAAATGCACCCCAGAGTCATAAAGTCTCCAACTTTATGACGTTAGACGTCCAAAAAGTCCTTAATATATGGTCTTAATCCATTAAGACCTTCTACAAGAAGCATGGAGCCAAACTAGCTAAAGGGACCTTATTTTTATGACTTAGAACCCTTCCTAGGGTCTGAATGGACAATTCAAAATGTTCAAAACCAAACATGCATAACAATATGATATTCGGGACAAGAAGACCATCATAAAGCTACCATTATGAGATCCAAGCAAACAAAGTATAAAGGTAACAACTTTTTAGCTTTTGGAGCTTCCCAATAAGGTGATCATCTAAGATCCACAAGCTAGCTTCAACTTCTAATCTCCTTGATGCAACTCCTTCTTCCTTAAGCACACAAATAACACACTTTTAGCTCAAAACACTCTCTTATGGGGTTAGGGTTTGCCAAAAATGACTCAAAGGCTTGGAGGCTGAAAGGATGAGGCTAAATGATTCGTAAAGGTGTTTAAATACCCTTCAAACCCTAAAAATTAGGGTGTCACCCGGAAATTAGTACACCCAATGTACATATGTGTACGCCCAGCGTACTAGGATGCGCCCTAGTACGCTTATCGTACTCACATGTACGCTCAGCGTACCACTCCTGCTCCTAAAAATACCATTTTGCCACTAAGGCTTCTTATGGCTTCATCTTTACAATCCAATGACCAAAATGACATAATTTAAAACCAAATGAAGGATTTGAAAATATCTAAAACTCGTGATGTTACAAACTAATTTTGGTGTGTTCAATTTTTCTATTTGAGCCTGAACAATTTCTATTTTTCTGTTAATTTAGACACCCATTTTAAGTTGATCTCCATTGCACACCAACTGTTTGATGTTATGCCTTGGTGAAATCTCTTTGGAGTTTCGTATTTATGATGTAATTGATATGCTAGCATTCACAAACGATTACCTTATATTTCTTTTCTAAAGCACAAATGCTTGCTTCTTCTATAGGAGTCTATTTAACCGGTGTTCAATGTTTGTTTCCTCATACATGATATGAATATATTTACATGTTGATTTATTTCCTTGCTCAAGTATACCATTGGAGAATGAATATTCATCATGAGTTGAAAATTTCTCCATTTGTGGAATCTGTGTTGATCTAATGTGATGGGTTTTATACAAACAATCATATGTGTGCATGCAACCCTAGAATTGGATCTATGTTTTCACTATTAGATACACAACATTATGAACACATAAAGAAAACCCTAATGTAGCCTACTATTTTCGAAATTCACCAAGAAGGTTAGATCACATACCTCTTGTTGTTATATTGCAATAACAACTTAAATCTTCAAACCCTAAGTCTTGAAAGTAAGTACCACAAGTGCAGTACCTCTAATGGCTCACAAACACCAAGAGCAAATGGAGAGACAAGAGAGAGAGGGAGGAGGTATGAAATTCGACCCTAAGAACCCTTTAGGAATGCATGGACGAATTCATGAGCCAAAGGGGTGTTTATATAGGTGTAGAGATTAGGGTTTCAGTCCTTATCCTTATCTTGTTGCTTGCCCACCAAGTAACAATAAGATAAGCCTTGAATGCCCTTATCTTTGGACGATTTCAAGGATCCTTATCCTCTTGATTTCGTCCAACCCATATCTAGGATAATCCTTACCCTACTTTGTAACTATCATATAATTACAATTCAGCTCCTCTAATTTAATTAATTACACTTAATCACAAAATTAATTCCTAATTAATTATTGACCAGTATTAATTAAACAAATATGATTTCTCCTTTAATATATTATTCTTATAACATATTAATAAATCACAATAACCTCTTTCTCTATTATTTCTCCAGTCAAGTTGCTTTGGTGAAGGCAACCCAAAAGGACCATGCACAATCGGGTCAAGTACTTGACAAATATGGTTACGGGCTTAGACACTAATCCAACAGTCTCCCACTTGGATAAGTCTAGTAACCAAAAATGCAAGTACAACTCGATTAGCAATCGTAGCTCTCAAAGACGTTGTCGAACTCTGATCTTATCAGTAACCTGTCCTTTAGATAAGGGATCATATATTCCTCCATTCTAGATATCGTATAGACGTGAGACATGAATTGAAATCATTCTCTTAATCTACGTTTTGTTTCTCGATTTACGATTTACGACGACTGACTAATTGAACAAATCAAATTAGCCCTAGCCCCGGCCGAGCATTTACGTTTGTCATCACTAAATCATCGAGGGACCCACAGATATCGCTTTTATCCCACTTTGGGTAAAAGGAACGGATAAACTTCGACTCAATGCTTGCTTGCACTCACTAACCAAATCACACACAACAATAATTTTTATAACACCAAGTTACTGGTGCATTTACATATTATCAATGTGCAACCGATTCGCAAGATACAACTCACACATCTCGGTTTCAAGAATACATGATATTATCGTCTCACCAATCTCTCATGACAAAATTCATGAAACAATCTAGGTGAGTGTGGGTTTAATCAAATGCTCAAAATCATATTCATAAGCACTCATGAACGTTGCATCAGACCTTTGCTATGTCTAACACATTTTAGACAATCTACAAACCAATCCATGACAGTCTTCATTCATACCTACTTCCAACGTATGATCGACTGTGAACCGTTTGAATAATTCTATTATTCTTAATAAAATCAATTATTCTGGAAGTCAAAACATGCAAAGTGAAACACAAGAATAATGTTAATCCTATATGGTCCCAAATCCTTGAGTATAAATAAAACACCTTTATTTAATCACCATACCGATTACTCATTATCCATTGTTTAACGTTTCAGATAATCAACTTTATAACTCGAATCATAACCACAATTGTCTCATGCTCCAAGCATGCACACTTAGGTTTCCTATGGTCCATACTTTGTGAAATAGATCAAATGAACACATTTTCAATCACACTCATTTCACAACTCCCAATTCTTATCATGAGTACAAGAATATCAAATTCTTGCCACTTATAGAGTATGTCAAATTCTAATATTTTATACAATGATCCTCTTGTGAAGTCAAGGCACAAAACCACAAAGACTCGGCCAACGAAAACACAAGGTACTCTATCAAAAATTGTTACAGAACAATTCTATAGATGTGATGTCTCTCACTCAAAGTACATTCCTTTGAACATCCTTTTGCATAAAATTTTCTAATCTAGACATAAATTCTTAATTTCCAACTCCCAATTATGGAAACATTTACATATTTACCATATGACAACTCATTCTTAATAGAATCTTATCTATTCATAATAATGTCGATATGGTCCATCCAATACCATACTTCCAACTACTCACAAGCGACCAATCCTCAACGAACTTTGGATCGTCCTTTGATAGTAGTTTAATTATCTTAGTCAAAACCGATTCTTGTCCTTTTTCCCTCTTAATGCGCTAGACATTTGAAAAATTTTTAGAATGGTCAAATATTATATCACTTGCAATCGATCCTATACCCGAAGCGTATGGGACACGATGCATAATGTCTTACATAAAGATACGATACTCTATTAATCTTCTGCCATAATATTTTATGTGTCACGTTCTTACAATTCGAACTCTGAAGAGGGATACCGTACTCATAATCGAAATTTAAGAACACACTATGTATCCTTTGACTAAATTTATTTAAAATTTCTTAATCTAAGCTTTACATTATGAAACGAAGTACAATATTCTCTCCCTAAATTATAGCAAAACAACTTTTTAACCCTTACGACTTTGAAAAGCACAACACTTGTTTTCTATAATTAATATTGCTAACTTGGAATACTTACCATAATAATCATGCTCTCACTTACATGATGATTATTTCTTTACCAGCATAACACTTATGCTCCCACTAGCTTCGACATGTATTCAGAAATCAGCTGAACTTCTAGAAAACAATTTCTTAAGTTCATATTTCTAATACTAGATACTTCAATAAGACTCTATCTAAGCTTCTCAAACTCATACACTTTTCCTTGGACAGCTCATATGTATATGTCTAAACGATTCTAGGACTCATATCAATAAGTCTAAGATGTTCAGACCTATTTGCGATTTCCCACAATTCGAACTATGAAGAGGTATGCCGTAATCAAAGTTGAATTTGAGAAACCCAAATCACATAATGCTATCTTCAAAATCTCTCTTAGTGAAAGCGTTTCCTCACAATCATTCTCATGAATGAAAGAAACCTTATGACACTTAGATTTTGTGGTGTATTCGTTCCCATCCATGTGAATTCGTCATAACCATAATCACAAGATAATGCCAGTGACAAATCCAAACTCTTATGGATAGAACTTGTTCTTCTTAATTTCTTGCTATCAAGGGTCCCACCATTACTTCCAAGTTATTGAGCAGCCCACTCCTTCATTTCAATGTACATTCCATTAAACAAGGTGACTTGCCCCTATACAATCCATTGAGAACTCGTAGAACTCATATGCATAATTAACTCAATTGGAATGGCACATAAACAAAAAATAGTGTCAACACGATAGGTTGCAAACCTCAAGTCGTGTGCTAGCAATGATTGATAAGGTTTATTCTTGATTTGTTCTTGAAACATTTCAAGACCATTAAGACTCCCACTGAGTCCTTGACATATAAGATTCTCTTGTCAAGAAATATTCCTTGACAAACAAATATTCAAGAGTTAGTGTAGCTTTTACTAGACAAAACACTTCACATGATTGGTCCTAGTTGGTCTTTGTCTTCTCCAAGACATCGCAAATTAACAATTTCAAATGTGCAAGAATAAGAAAACCCTTCTTCCAAATTTCACATTTGATGAATGTTATAAACCTTCTTAATACTTGTCACTCAATTCACAATCTTGGAGTATAACTCTAAGACTTGATATTGGAACGAAGTATGATTGACTTCTTGATTTAACCATTTCCACAATTCTCGATTCCTCTTCTTAGACATACAAATTATACTAAGAATCACTTAGAGGATCAATTGAAATATGGTTCTTAATCATTAATACTTATCATAAAAGGTACTCTCCCTTCTTCTTAGAACAGAGAAACCTTTATCTTTCTGTCTACTTGATTCTTCTTATTCGTTCTGCTATTGATTGAAACTCTTTTAATCAACCCAAAATTATACTCAATCTTATAAGTATAACCATATTCACTAAACTTTAGTAAATCATGACGAATATCTTTGTCACTCTTGTGGTAGACTTGATCAACGTACGCCCTAGTGTACTCAATCTCTTAGTCCTTAAATTGACACTTTGTCATAAATTAGTCTAAATTTCCCAAATGTGAAAGTTTTCATTCATCATGCAATACTTGTTGCATGATTCCAAGTTCCTATCCACTTGAAACTTGGGCGATGAGAAACTCTCCCTATTTGGTAAACTCTTGACACTTCCACAAACAACCTAATTAAGAATCAAATCCATTTTGCTAATAATAGAAGTACACAAATATCAATTTTTCATATACGCCATTGTAAGGATAAACAAATAAGATAAAACCAAAATTTATTTTATTCATAAAAGCAGCGGAAAACATGTCCTTACAATGCAAAATTCGAATGAAAAACTATGTAATCAAATACTCCTAACAAATCTATCATAACTTCCTAAGCTTAAAATCTGATCTTCGAATCCATGCGATCGTAATCCATTTTTGTGTGATCAGACTCATCTTGCTCTTCCATCAAACTTCCTCTATTTTCTCTAATCCTGCAAAACATTCAAATGTAATCTTATCACATTATGTATAAAGAATAGGAATTTAATGGAGTTAGATAGTGGATTTTATACCTGAAGTAGAGCCATACTTCTTGACTCTCCCATCTCTTAGACTCTTCTGGTCCTTTGGGCAGCTTCCTATCCATTGCCCTTTCTCTTGGCAGCTAAAACAGGTGGGTTCTTCTAGAATGTCTACGGAAGCATGGTTGGTTGAATTACCAGACAAATATGCTCCATTAGTTCGCCAAATCATTTTTGATTCAGCAGCAATAAGCATATAAGTTAAGTCAATGAGGGTCGCGTCAAGATCCATCATATAATACTCTTTTTTGAACTTATCATATGATTTAGGGAGTGACTGAAGAACCCACTCCACAGCCAACTTATTGGAAAAAGACGCACTCTACATAATCAACCTATCGATGTGTGATTTCATCCCTAGGACGTGAGCACACACGGGTTTACCATCTTCATGTTCCATTGCCAATAGGGTTTCGGTGATCTTGAACCTTTCAAATCTTCGATCTTGTGGGTTGGGGAGAACAGCGGGAGGAGGAGGAGGGAGTGAAATCAAGCTAGTCCACATTGATCCTTCACTTTGGAACAAGCTTTCACTTTCAACAGGAATACCTTTTCCTTGGGATTCGGGAAGACCACGGTTAGAGTCAGACATCTACAAAATGGGAGAAATTTCAAGTTAGTTGATTGAATCCTTAATGAAACACCCAAATGAGACATTAAGGCTAGGATCCAACAACATTATTTACACATTAGAAGAGGGATGCCGTAATCCAACATGCAAATAATTTGGAGGTAAGTGAATGACGATTCACTAATTCTTCACCATGAAAAACATAAAGGCTTAAGTTTTAAATGTATTAAGAATTCCTAGATTTCCTTTGAGATTCATTGAACTTTTTAATGGCATGTTTAAATCTCGATATGCCCCTCTCGTTTGTGACTGGGATGCCGAGGATCACAAAGTGGGTGTGAATAACCATGCAAATGTACATGGTACCCTCATTGTTAAAGTCACCTATTCGATGTGCCGGTAAACCACACACGCTCCATCGAACTATGACAAACATTGAGTCACCCTTTGCCACCTTTGCTTAGAACCAATTAGTGTGTCGGTTAACCATACACGCTCCACTAACTTCTTAGCAAGGGTGCAAAGTGTAATTTCATGGGATTGCATCAATTTCACTTTTGCCTAAAGTAACTAGGATTGGGAATTTGCAAAAGCGTTTAGTTACTTTACATAGATTCATTATACTTATTAATGAATAGAGGATTGCCCTATCCTACCCGTTCGGCTAACGACCCTCCACCAATCAAGGAAGCGGTGGGTAAGAGTGGATACCCATTAAACGACCATTTTATAGGCCATAACCTTATACCCCCTTTTAGACCGGCTTCGTGAATGAGGCCTACTAACGATAAGACTAGCATTTTAGTTATACATATATAATATTAGACTTTTAATGTTATACATAGTATAAGGGTGTATTTTACACTTTTAAAATGCTAGGTGGTTTAAATTACACTTTTAACTAAACCATATCATTATGGATTTATTAACTCTCTTTTAATTATACACTTAATTAATTTAATAAAACCATAAGGGTTTAATTTGAACTTTTCAAAATTAGGGTTTTAGAATTTATACTTTCAAAATTAAACTTTTAATCTAACAATTTAAATTCCAAAAGTTGAGGGCAGGTTTTGAAACTTTTCAAAACAATTAGGTTTTAATCTCACTTTAAAATTTTCGAATTTAAGACTATTTAAATTAAAATTTTAAATATTAAAACTCTTGATTTAATAATTATCTTAAATTAAACTATTAATTTAAATTATCAAATCATAAGGGATTATCTAAATCATAAGGATAATTACCATTTAAACATTTAACTTATCCTAATCCCTTAAATCCCTCTAAATTTCGAAAATAAGGGATGGGATAATTCAAAATCTTTAATTACCATATATAACTATTAAAGGATAATTACAAGAGATGAGATAATCCAAATCCCTAAAATTTAGGATATTATCTTGGGGTGGAGGCTAATTTCGAAAATCCTAGGGTTTACAAACCCAAGATTTCGAAATCTTGAGGCTTAAGTAAATACAATTGTATAATACTAATTGAAAACAAGTTAACCAAAGGCTCTGATACCACTGATGTGTTTTATACAAACAATCATATGTGTGCATGCAACCCTAGAAATGGATCTATGTTTTCACTATTAGATACACAACATTATGAACACATAAAGAAAACCCTAATGTAGCCTACTATTTTCGAAATTCACCAAGAAGGTTAGATCACATACCTCTTGTTGTTATATTGCAATAACAACTTAAATCTTCAAACCCTAAATCTTGAAAGCAAGTACCACAAGTGCAGTACCTCTAATGGCTCACAAACACCAAGAGCAAATGGAGAGACAACAGAGAGAGAGGGAGGAGGTATGAAATTCGACCCTAAGAACCCTTTAGGAATGAATGGACGAATTCATGAGCCAAAGGGGTGTTTATATAGGTGTAGAGATTAGAGTTTCAGTCCTTATCCTTATCTTGTTGCTTGCCCACCAAGTAACAATAAGATAAGCCTTGAATGCCCTTATCTTTGGACGATTTCAAGGATCCTTATCCTCTTGATTTCGTCCAACCCATATCTAGGATAATCCTTACCCTACTTTGTAACTATCATATAATTACAATTCAGCCCCTTAGTTTAATTAATTACACTTGATCACAAAATTAATTCCTAATTAATTATTGACTAGTATTAAATAAACAAATATGATTTCTCCTTTAATATATTATTCTTATAACATATTAATAAATCACAATAACCTCTTTCTCTATTATTTCTCCAGTCAAGTTGCTTTGGTGAAGGCAACCCAAAAGGACCATGCACAATCGAGTCAAGTACTTAACAAATATGGTTACGGGTTAGACACTAATCCAACATAATGTAGTTAAAACTTAGGAATATGGAAGACTTTTACAAATCTGAGTTCGTATATACTAAGTCACAAACAAGCCTTAAGGTTTTATGTGTTTTAACTAAGGTAATAATTACTTTTCCTATTTTTGAAGGTTAATATCAGGTTTGGAACAAGGGTGTATGATCTGATTGTAGAAAATGGTGATGTTGCTGGTGTTAATGTATCGGAGTTGCCTACAATATTACAATTTAGTAGTGAGAAGTTGGGCTTTGATACAGAGTGGGTTGCTTTTATTTGTATTATGATTGGTTTTGCTATATAGTATTTCTTTATCTTTTCCAATCTGATAAAAATGAGTGGAAATTAGAATTTGGTGTTCTATTTTTATACAGAAAGGACAACTACAAATGGAGACTAAATACTTCCATTTTGCTTTTCTAGATTGAGCAAGTGAAACTTCATGCATGGAGTTGTTTATTGCGATGACAAGATGATATACCTAGCTAGTGTAGATATATGTATGCAGAGGCATAGAAACAAGGAATATGGATTTCTAGTTGTCATCTTCAACTAAGGTACATTCTAGCCTTTATTTTAATATATGTTGGTCAATTGTTCCATAAGTAACTTATGTAGTAATTAATTTGTCAACGGCAATAATCAATTACAAATCATATGTTATTTGTGTGAATTGGAATAATATATCAGTAAATAATTGGAAGCAAGACTATAAGTGTGTAATGATCTACATGTAAATCACAATTGAATCACATATGAATTACATGTGATTCACATGTAAATCACATGTAATTTAATTGGATTTACATGTAAATCACAAGTGAATCATATGTGAATTACATGTGATTCACATGTAAATCACATGTAAATTACAAGTGAATCGCATATAAATTACATTTTATTTGCACACATGCATTTTATGTGAGTGTTCTTTGTTAATTTTTTTTTTAATTTTCTTGTGAATTTCACATTTAAATCTTAAAGTATACAAATACATTATATACTCACATGTGAATCATATATATATATATATATATATATATATATATATATATATATATATATATATATATATATATGCATTTTTGTGAGTTTTCTTGCATTAATCAATTTTTTTAATTTTTTTATATAGTTGGAAGAATATGTGGAAAATTTGAAGAGGTGAAAAGTGACAAAATTGAAGAAAATATGGAAATCTTTACACGAAGACATGAAAACGTTTTGAAATATTGTAGCATTTTTTGGTTTTTATATTTGATTTTGTATCGAATAAAATATTTATAATATTGTGATTATAAAGTACTAAATAAAACTGGGTTTTTTTAAAATTTATTTACGAAAATTATAGTTTAAGAAATATGCATATACACACCTAAAACATTGAATTTTTTTGTTACAAAAATTATAGTTTTTTTTAAAAATATTCCAGTCTTTTTTTTTCTTTTTTAATTTACTGTTTAAAAAAATGTAGTTTTTCTTAAATAGCTCATTTTTTTTAAAAAAAAAAATCATGTTTTAAAAAAAAATTAAAACTTAGCTTTTTTAAAAAAAAAAAATCAAAAATTATTATTTTCATAAAAAAATCAAAATATTAATTTATTATGTTAATTCTTAGACACTTTTATTAATATTTCCAATAATACAAAAAATTAAACATTAAATGAATTTGGTAATATGACGGTCATGCATTTAATGAGTTAATTTTAATCTAACGTTCCACTTTTAGTTATCGAGTTTTCGAGAAATTATGAGTTCTCAATGGATCCCACCATATATATATATATATATATATATATATATATATATATATATATATATATATATATATATATATATATATATATATATATACACCTTAAAAAGCATTTACCATGTTTTGCTGAATTTTAAGAGATACACTCCATAAAACAACATTTACAATAATTTTATGCATTACAAAAAATCTTATCCGTCAAACAGGTGAATCAATCAAAATTGAACCACAATTCTTAAATTCCAGCCAATTGAATTGGTCAACATATATCTTAAACAATCTTGTTGGTTCTTTGACCCATTCCCTGTTCCCTATCCCGTCCAACAACCTCGCCATCATGTCGCCATTTCTTCTGCCCTGTAGTCTACACCTCTTTAATCTTCTTGGCCATTTATATAACCATCATACACTTGTCTCCACTGCCCGCTCCTCTGCTCTGTATTCAGTCGCATATCACTTCCCACCTACCCTACACCTCCAACGCCACCGACCACTCCCACCATCTGCTATCGTTACATCGACCTAAATTGACACCAATCACTACCTCACTCATGCTACAAACATATAGTCGATATGCCTTCTTCCGCCTTCAACCAGTGAAGCTACTCCCTGCAAGGTCATTTTACTTCTAGATCTGGTAAGCCCTTGTCGCTCTCTTCTTTAGAAAAGTCCACCAGTTCTTCCCTTTCGTTGTTTTTTTTAAATCACATTTGTATACATAAGTCACGAAAAGGTATGGAATTCGAATTTTAAAATCCCTTATCTCTAACCCATATATTGTCTCCCTTCCCCCATATCTCCCCTCCTCTGCTTTGTGATCGTAAACAAGAAAAGTAAGTATGAAATTCTCTTATCCCTTTCTCTCAATCAAATGATGTCATCTGTTATTTCATATTTTTGGGGTTGGATAGTGGATTCAATCAACTGATATCGATACTGGTTTCCTCAATATTCTCACATCTATGACTAAGCCCTATGCAACGGCCTTTGTAATCCGATGGTGGTGGTGTTGCCTTCAATCACCCACCGCCATGGGTTCATCACCAGAATCACATAGTGCAATATGCAACCAATTTTCCAGATGTATGGATGTACTACAGGTATGTTTATTCATATAAATTTCTACATCTTGGTTGTTTCCATGCACAATTTTTAACCTCAATAACAATCAGTCACCCACTATGCATACATAATTTAAACTTTCTATGGACCTCAACTGATATCAAAATGATACATGTTGGACCTGCAATGACTTTATAGTGTTTTTTGACACCAGCTAAGTGTTAACTGGATGGTAAGTAAAGACTTATATCTAATTGATTGAGTTGAGATGAATGAACATGTGATTGGTCCAGTTTACCAAAATAAAATAAAGATCATAATGGATTAAAGAACTACTAGGATACACTCATGGTTGAACTTGGAAGTAACTTTTATCTAATTTGTTATGAAATGTGATATTCTCTTGATTTTGATTGTGTTTTCTTTGCAGGCTAACAAGTGGGAATAATGTAGAAGCTACTGGATCCAATCTTCAACATGCATGTGCAAACTCCTAAATTAGCCTGAGCCCAATACGGTAAGGGTCTATTTTCAAATTTTCATGTTTTTTCAATTGTATCGACGTCATTTTTTAATACCTACGGAGCTGAACTAGATTCATGATACTTTCCACGTGTCGCAATTGAGGAAGTGTATAGCCGATGAGTCGGCAGTGGTACCACTGGAGGATATTCAGGTGGATGCGAGCCTGAACTTGATGGGTTTTATAAAACAATCATATGTGTGCATGCAACCCTAGATTTGGATCTATGTTTTCACTATTAGTTATACAACTTTATGAACACAAAAAGAAACCTGGCATGCTACTATTATTTTCGAAATCCATATAAAAGAATAGAATACATACCTTTTGTTGTTATATAGTAATAGCAACTAGTTCCTTGAATTTCCTTAGCTCTTGAAAGCAAGTACCACAAGTGTAGTACCTCTAATGGCTCACAAACACACAAGGTGAAAGGATGAATATGGGAGAGAGGAGAGAGGGTATCGTGCCCTAGATTTCGTCCCTTTTAGGGTTTCTCAAGGCTTGGACGAAATCTTAGTGCCTTAGGTTGCTATTTATACTTAAGGCTAACTAGGGTTTCAAGGTGTAAACTCTAATCCCTTAGCTTAGGGCCTAAGCAAGTCCATGGACTCCTTTCCTTAAGCCCTTGGACGAAAACTCCTAGATCCTTATAGGATTTTCGTTCAAGCCTTAATAAAGGTGATCTAATGGCCCAAAGCCTCAACTATTGAATAATTACAAAATAGCCCCTGCACTTTTAGTCAGTTCCATTAATCCCAAAATTAATTCTAAATTAATTTCTGATTAAATATTAATTAATAATATGATTCCAAATTAATATATTATTCATATAATATATTAACAAATCATATTTTACCCCAATTTATTATTCTTAACAATAAACCAGCCTCTCTCCTCAACAATCATCCTGTCTAGTCACTAGTGTGAAGGCAACCCAAAAGGACCATGCACCATCGGGTCAAGTACATACCAAAATAGTTATGGACTTAGACACTAATCCAACAGAACTATGTTGAGAGGCCGATCGCGGTTCGGGATAGGAGGATCAAGGTTTTGAGGAACAAGGAGGTGTCATTAGTTCAGGTCCAGTGGCAACATCGGAAGGGGTCCGAGCTGACTTGGGAGCCGGAGTTAGAGATGCGTGAGCAGTATCCAGAGTTATTTGTTGAGCGAGACTTCGAGGGCGAAGTCTGATTTTAATGGGAGAGAATTGTAACATCCGGTTTTCCAGGTATATTGATTTATGTTGCATTTCTTTAATTATGTAAGGTGACTCGACGAGTTGCTGCTTAGACTCGTCGAGTCTGGTCACGACTGGATGACATGGTTAATGAGGGGACTCGACGAGTCGGGGGAGCGACTCGCCGAGTCAGAGCTAGCGATAGAAACCCTAATTTATCGGGTTTGAGACCTATTTAAATGCCCTTATGGCCTTCATTTGCGGCTACCAGTTCATAGAGAGAAACCCTAGAGTGATTGAACATCTTGAAGAGAGAAAGGAAGCCATTCTTGACCTTTGTGGTGTTGTTTAGCAAGAATAAGGAGGTCCTAGCCAAGAGGAAGCAAAGAAGGTTGCTTTTTTGTGGATTTGAAGCTAAGATCATCACATTTGAGGTACCATTTCGATTCATCTTCTGATTTATGAAGTATATATGGATTTAGGGTTTCTTATGCCCTTTGTTGGGTTGAATTGATGTCCAAATAGTCCCTTATGGTGAGGAGGCTTTAGATCTGGATCCATAGAGGTCTAGGGAGCCTTACTCATCAACCTTTATGAAGAGCAATGAAGGTTAGGACCTTGGGTTGAGGTATTTGGGGCTAAATCATCATATATGGTCATATAGACGTTGCATGTGCATCAAGATAGAGACTTTACGTGATTATTGAGATAGGGGAGGTTAGATCTAAGGGTTAGAGGAATAGATCTGACCTCAGAAAGTCTCTTGAGTTTGAGCACGGTATGAACTCACCGAGTCCAGGAACATACCCGACGAGTAGGAGCGGGTTTCCCCGAGGATCATAAAGTTGATGACTCGCTGAGTTGAGGGAATGACTCGGTGAGTCAGAGGGGATTTAGGGGACTTGAGTTCACGGCTGAACTCGCCGAGTCAAGAGCCGGACTCGGCGAGTTGGGACGGGTTGTCCCGCGATTCACGATCAGTGACGAGTTGAAGAGTGGGGGATTGACTCAGTGAGTCAAGTAAGTGCCAAGATTATGAAGGACACGCATGGATTCACCGAGTCACAGTGGTGCACTTGACGAGTCTGGTCAAAGTTTGACCATTGACTTTGTTGACTTTTAGGGTTTGGTCAACATTTGGACTAGTGGACTGTTTGAAGGGCAAAATGGTCTTTTAGCCTTCTTAGAGGACATATGGGAGTCTAGTCTAGCCAGGAGAGCTGATATTAATTGAGATGATTGTTATGTTTTAGGCTGAGGCTAGATCAGTGTATACGCGAGCGAGATACTATCCAAGGTATCCGAGGTAAGTCTTCTCACTATACTGTACCTGGAAGGGTACTTATGTGTAACCGGAAGGTCTTGTATGATATGATATATGCGTTATATGCGGTTATGTGATATGTATGTGCTATGTATGATATGTATGGTAAGGACCGGAAGGTCAAGAGGGTACGGACCGGAAGGTCGATACGGGTAGGACTGGAAGGTCTACCGGGATCCGGGAGGGAAGTCCCCTGAGACACCTGGATCGGAAGATCCCATAGAGTATGGCCTGGAAAGGCGTATGTGTGGTATATGGTATTTTGGGGAACTCACTAAGCATTTATGCTTACAGTTGTTGTGTTACGTGTTTCAGGTACTAGCGAGGACCGTGGAAAGGCGTCAGCGTGACCCCGTACACACAGAGAGAAGATTTGATTTTGATCTTGGGATATGTTTTGAATTGATAACTATTGTGGAATACTTTGGAGAATGTTTATTATATGAAAATTTTGGTTGTTGAAAAATGAAAATTTTGTTTTAAAAATTACGTCGTTACATTTAGATACGAAACACCAACAATATCAGCAAGATCGTTCAACCATACATGCCTAATATCATTTCTCAGTAGTTTTTTCATATGAAATTCATCAACCAAATCAATGCCTAAATAAAAAAAACAAATTTTTTGAAAGAAATTAACAAAAGATACCATTTTAAATATTTATGTCATTCAGAAGCACTGTAACGAAAAAACAAACTGAATGGGGGAATAAAAGGGATTAAAACCCTAGATGGTAATCTCAAAATCTATTGAATTTTCACAAATTAGAGACTGATTTGCGTTTTTGTTGAATATGGGAACCGAGCATTGTATAATTAGAACCTAAATTTTACGAAACACATACCTTTAAATTAAACTCCTAATTTGATATACAACATAGATGTTGACTTGAGGGCGTTAGATCTTCAACGTCGTCTCTCTATTTGAGGATTTGGTGAAACATGAAGGAAAAAGAGAAGATGGGATAGAGCGGTGGGGAAAACGGTGATTGTACTGGCGGATGTTGGTGGTGAGAGAGATCGAAGTTTTCTTGAATGAACAGAGAAAGAAACGAATTTGAAGGTACCAGTAAAGGAAGATTGGGTGGGAGAATAGGAACATTGGCGTCGTTTCCAAGGTTACATGGGATGAGAAAAGCATTCCATCGGAGAAGCAATGCCAACAGACGTAGAAGTAATGCCACCGGAGAAGCTCGTCGGTGATGTCCGTCGCATATATCGACCTCTTCCGCCATGATCGCCCCCTGGATTGGTGCCGCCCCGATGCTTCTTCCCTCTGCACCTCGTCGTGATTTCCCAACTATCACAGAAGCTCCGTCGACATGCCCTGTTCCTTCGTTTCTGTCTTGAGATTTAAAGCTATAAATGTAAACGATTTTGCCTAAAATAAAGGGTTTATGATTTTAATAATTAATTACCATAATTAATTAAAAGCTAATATTACAATTTTAGAATTATCCAGGTTTTTAAAATGATTGGTCCACATTTATGCATACGATAACACAATACTTAGTTTAAACAAATGAACCTAGCTCTCTCTCTCTCTCTCTCTCTCTATATATATATATATATATATATATATATATATATATATATATATATATATATATATATATAGAGAGAGAGAGAGAGAGAGAGAGAGAGGTAAGTTCCGTTGAGATTAAAAATAAAATAGAGATCTCGAGATTCAACCTCAGCCGCGTATTTCACATCTGCCGCTCTAACCCTTCGGCGTACCGGTACGGCATGTCTGATATAATCATAAATTATTACACAATGCCACCTATTCCTTTCTCCTCCCCCACCATCCCCACCACTGTAACTGTCACCGCCACCACCACTACCACCACCTCTGACACCAGTCGACCCCATCATTGTCACCTCCGTTACTTATACCAGTGCCACCTTTGTCACCACCACCTCTTCTGCGACTAACTGTAATAATCATTTATGATTGCTTAATCTGTGAACAGACATATATGTATAATCATTTATGATTATGCATATACGCATAAACATGTATAATCATGTATGATTATACCTCTCTGTCATATAATCATTTATGATTAGGCATATGTCGTTGCTGCTGGTACGCTGGAGCATTAGAGCGGCAAATGCGAAATATGTGGCTGAGGTTTAATCTCAAGATCTCTATTTTTTTTTTTAATCTCAAGTGAACCGTCCTCTCTCTCTCTCTCTCTCTCTCTCTCTCTCTCTTTCTTTCTCTCTCTCTCTCTCTCTCTCTCTCTCTCTCTATATATATATATATATATATATATATATATATATATATATATATGACAAAATTGCAAAAATGGTCCCTGTGGTATGCAAATTTTTGGGGTTTTAGTCCAAACCCCGTGTTTTTTGGATCCTTGGTCCTTTTGGACTGGTTTGTATGTGGAATTGGTCCCTGGACTTAACTGCCGTTAAATAGGATCTGTTAAGCCCCCTCATGTGCCTCACACGTGAGGGTAAATTCGTCATTTCATATGTTAGGGACCATTTTTGCATAACCCGTTTTTTGGCTTATTTGACCTTTACCCCTCATTTACTTTCCCCAACACCAACAACTCCCTTTAGCTCCATTGAACCTGCAAATAATAGAGGACCTCTCTCTCTCTCTCTCTCTCTCTCTCTTGTTTGTTCATGAACTCAGGTTTCTATTAACCAGTTAAGATACGTTCTTCACTAATCTATTCATCTTTTAGGGCAAAGAAGGGAAGGAGCAGACAACGATGGTGCGAGAGGAGGAAACAAACGGTAGTATGCACGTCCCTTACTCGCCTTGCAATCAATACAAAAATTGTTACTTGGAAAATGATGATAGTTCGATTGAGTACCAGAGGATTTCTTATTTGAACTAGTGTAGAAATCGTGAATTTCTTTTTTGTTTGCTTCTGATCACCAAATTCTTTATGAGAGAAGGGGAATATTGGTTATTGTTTAATTGGTTTTGTGTTTGTTGAGAGAGAGAGAGAGAGAGAGAGAGAGATGTAAATCAGTAAATGAGGGGTAAAGGTCAAATAAGCCAAAAAACGGGTTATGCAAAAATGGTCCCTTACATATGAAATGACGAATTTGCCCTCACGTGTGAGGCACATGAGGGGCTTAACAGATCCTATTTAACGGCAGTTAAGTCCAGGGACCAATTCCACATACAAACCAGTCCAAAAGGACCAAGGATCCAAAAAACACCGGGTTTGGACTAAAACCCCAAAAATTTGCATACCATAGGGACCATTTTTGCAATTTTGTCTCTATATATATATATATATATATATATATATATATATATATATATATATATATATATATATATATATATATATATATATATATATATCTTCCTCTTCCTATTCTAATAAAAGGATAGTTTTAATCTCCTTTTGACATGTGTCATCTTATTAGGCCTTTTAATAAATAAATATTTTATTCTATTTTTGACATGTGTGACCCTATTAGTCTTCTTAATTAATGCATGTTATTTATTAACATATTAATTCTCAATTTTAAATTTTAAATTTTAAATTTCCCACTCTAATTAGATTAAATTAATAACATTACAATAAAATAAAATAAAATTAATACAAATTATAAGATGATATAATTTATATATTTATTTAAATTAACAATTATAATTTTATATAACTAAAAAAAATATATTTTAATTAATAAATTATTTAAAATATTTGATTAATAATTTTGAGTTTTCACTATAAAAGCTTAATTAATTTTGTAACCGTGATTCCCACGGGTTATAAACTAGTATATATATATATATATATATATATATATATATATATATATATATATATATATATATATATATATATATATATATATATATATATATATATATATATATATATATATATATATATTCTTAATTTAAAAATATCGAATGTGTCGCATGGTTTTTTAACGTTTTCTATATGATGCACGTTCTAGTTTTTTCATATATATATATATATATATATATATATATATATATATATATATATATATATATATATATATATATATATATATATATATATATATATATATATATATATATATATATATATATATATATATATTTCTTCCATTTTAACGAACAATTTTTTTTTAAAGACAAAATTTCATCATTTATAACTTCGTATTTTTGGTTTACAAAAAACATAAAGACATTTATCAAAACCTGTTTAGTCTATATTGTTTATAAACATTATCCCACATTGGTGAGGAAGAAACATTTAGTATGTTTTTTAATGTTTTTCTCTTGATAGACTTTTCAAGGCTTTAGCGGATCAAGGGATGGACCAAATTAACACATGCACGCCTAACCTAGCCTATGCCACGAGTGGATCAAAAACTTTAATGGAGCCGCAGAGCTTTTATTTTTAGTAGTTTTCAGGATCGGTAAAGTTGGATCGAACCGAGTTTGTCGGAATATTCTGGAAGGCCCAGAAAACGGCTTGTTTGGAAAGCAAGGCGTCACCCTAGGGTTTCTAGGGTCCGGTCTATGAGGGCCTTTTGCTGCTTTCTAGGGTTTCGAGGAGCTTTTATTTTTAGCAGTCTTTAGGATCAGTTGAGTTGGACCGAACCGGGTTCATGAAATCACATCGGAATATTTTGGAAGACCCAAAACACAGCTTGCTTGGAGAGCAAAGTGTCGCCCTGGGGTTTCTAGGGTCCGACCTATGAAGGCCTTTTCTTGCCTTCTAGGGTTTTGAAACCTATAAATACAACTCTTAGGAGCCGTATTCCACACACGAAAATTAATCTCTCTCTCTCTCTCTCTCTCTCTCTCTCAATTTCTGAGTATTCAATTTGTGTTTATCATTTTTCATTGTTATTGGAAAATTGATAAGTCTGCATTAAATCCTAGAGTTTTGCTCTGTTGCTTACAACCAATAGAAACAAAATAAAACCGTTAAGGACAAAAGTCAGCTCCATAGGTTTCTACAAATTGAGATCAACTACAAACATGTCGGTTTTACTTTATTGTTATCCAATAACATTATAGTCTGTTTCTAAATTTCTATTCCTTTCTTATAATTAGATATGATCAATCTGATTTCTAGACGAAACTTGGTAACAATAATAATATAATTTGATTTATTGTCTTGCGACATATCAACGTTTAATCTTCTTTATTAATCGTTGGTTGTTTGTGAAAGCATTTTGGATATTTAATTATAAATAATATATGTACATTCGTTTGTTTGTCTATTTTAAATAATTCATGATTAGTTCGTCAAGTATGAAATTCAACAAACTACCTCTCATGGGTAAAATGGGTAAAATATTAAAGCCTAGTATTTAATGAGCAATATGACAAGTATGTTAGTCGTATAATATCTTTTTGAGCTCATTTGGTTTGGGCAAGAGAATGTTGTTTACCATTCATTTTGGCAAGAGGAGGTTGGTAAATCCCGCCAATGTTTTAAAACCCGGGTCAACCCGGCCGGTTGAACCGGTTGGACCGTAACCCAGTGTAGAAGGCGGGTCAATTGAGACCGGTTTTTTGTAAAAATACGAACCGGATCGAACCGGCCGGGTTTTCCCTAAACCGCGGTTCGACCGCTTATATCGAACCGGTTAAAACCGGATTGACCCGTTTTAATAGGGTTTGGATAGTTGGATACAAGTATCGAATGGCAAAACAACAAGCCGTTTGCGGTTTCTTTAATGTTTTTCAATGTTTAAACTTTGTAGACATCAAATTATTGGTTTTATATGTTTATGGTTTATGCATGAAAGTAAAAATATATAAAAATAGAAAAAAATCATAAACCGGGTTGACCCAGCGGTTCAACCGGTTGAACCGGTTGACCCATGAACCGGTCATCACACCGGGTCAACTAAAAACCCGGGTTTTAAAACATTGAATCCCGCATTCAAGCCCTTGTGCCACTAATACTATGAATTGGACTATGAGATTGATTTGAGACAAGATTAAATGCATCCATGCATTGCACTCCTTGTTGATATAAAATTTATTGTGATATGAATTTTGATTGACTTTCAAATGAGTGAAATGCAAGGATTTAATCATTGATGAATTCAAAATATTTTTTGGAGTTGATCTTGGAATTTGGATAGTTGATTTATCCTTGTTCCCTTCAAAGGTCAACTACGAGATTAACTACGAGAATAAAATATGAGATATGATGAAGAATTAAAAGCTTAATTTTGAGGAACGTTTAGAAGGCTATTGACTTGTAATAGTTACTTACACCTTTGATCTTTATGAATTGAATGCTTCCTTGTACAACTTAAAGTTTAATATTTTTAAGAATTGTGATTGTTCAGCAATATTTAACTTTTAATCATTAATGAAAGGTTAAATAATGACCATTGACGATAATTAGTTTAATCTCTTTTTTTTTTCACAATATTAAAACACCAAATAGAATTTTCGAGAATTTAGGTGTACAAAAAAATCGTGAAACCATGACTTATTCCCACATTTCGAATTTTTTCTGATACCTCAAACTTTGTGAAGAGATTTAACCACTCAACCTCTAAATTTGTTACATTTCTTATGAAACTTCATCTTTTTTTTTTTTTTTTTTCTATATAATTTGAAACGAAAATATACCAACTAAATTTCGGTAAATCATTTCAAAACTCCATATTGTAGGTTTCAGTTTACACTCTTTCCACAAGGAGTTTGAATTTCCATGTAACCCTTCAACAACAATATTGATGAAGTTATATTGTTATGCTTTAAAGCTAGTCTCTAGAAAGTTAAACACAAGCGTATGTAATATTACTATATTGCCCTTTTATCTATTTCACTTTTATTTACTATTATTTTATTTTGCACCTCTACGAGCATAGGTGAACAAGACAGGGGGTTTATCAGTGAGCTTACTTTTCTTCTTTTTGTTTCCATTGTTAATCACAATTGAGGAGCATGCTGCCACGTCATCAATATCCTTGGAGCTAAAATCAATGGTGGAATTGATAGTCTGAATAGAAGTGATGCAACATTCTTGCCAATGAATATCTGAAAGATCCTCAATCACATCATTCAGACTTAAGTATGCGTCTGAAGACACACAGTCGTTTTCTAGTGTCGAGTGGTGTGCATCCATCAGCTCGATGGACCCCACTGCATCCATTAAATCATTCTGCAAATAAATATATATTTTTTAGTTTTGTAAATAACAAATAAAAGAATTCAGGATTGTTTTAATTAATAGCATTTAAGATCACATGATTAACCTTTGGAACTTTGATGCTATTGAATCCATGCATTGTGATTATCTGTTTACAAAAAGAGCTCATTAGTACCAATTGAAATCATACAAAATTGCTGGAGAAAATGCTCAAGAAGAATCTCACCTTTCGAAGAGTAGTAGAAGAAATGGAGTCCAAATTATTCAAATTTAGGTAACATTCAAGAGTCAGCTTAGGGGTCCATGGTTTTCCTGCTGCTCCTTGTGATTCCATTACTGTGTATTATACAAGCTCAGTTTAATTTACTGCTAACATGATAAGCAATATACACTAACATATTTATGATTCTAATTTCTGATTATTGAGGATCCAAATAGTGAGAAGAAGCAAAAACAAATTGTAAAAATGCTCATTAACATATTAATTCAATGTTTCAATCCATGATCCTGATCACTAGGTTAGTAGTTATGATTACCAAGAGTCTGCAAACTAGCTTTCAGGCTAAAATCTCCCACAGATGTGAACATCTAAATCAAATTGCATCTCGCAAATCCATAAGCAACATAATTTCAGATTTCAATTCCATGAATCATTCAATCAAAACTAAGTAGTTACTCGTACCAGTTAGCTTCCAGGTTTTAGTGAGCTAAAACTTCCCCAGAAACAGAAATTTGTGTAAACCTGATACATTCTTCACCAATGGTATGCAATATGCCATGATCCATCAAACAACTTTGAGAAAATGAGCGACATAAACGAACGACACATTTACTGCAAATCCTTTTATCGTAGTGCTACTTAAGATCGAAGATGCTTATGGAACGACAGACCTAAATACTACATAGAGAATTTATCCTATTTTATTAGTTCAAATCATTATACACAGAAGATTAAAACTCGTCAGAACTGAAGCAACTAGCTGAAAATCGGACAAAAATGATAAATCGGAAATCGATGAACAAAAACATAACAAGTGATTGCATTGTAGAAATAGTAGTACAGATGAAATGTTACCTGATATGAAGAGAAGAGGAGAAAGATGACGATAGCGGATTGCAGAGAGGAAATTCAGCGAAGAACCCCCGCCGGAAGTAGTTTGATTATGGAATTGTGGCGGTTTGGGGAAGATGACTCCGTTCAATATTTAAGCAGATTTTCAAATATGACCCCTGTGGACCCGATTACATCATTCCTTATTTCCTTTGCACAAACAAACCCAAAAGATTAACAAAATTACTAGAAAAGACCTAGTGTTATGCATTTGGGCAATAATGACCCCAACTTTATGCATTTAGATAAATTTGCCCCTTATGTGTTTTGGTGATAGGCGTCGACTCTATAGCTAAAATCGACCATGGAGCAGGGTCTAAAAAGACATGATGCAAGCAACTCATGAAGAGTTTTTTTCCTTATATAAATATGCATTTTGCAAAAGGGTTTGGATTCAATGGAAACCTAAAAATTTGTCGGAACCGCGATAACAATTTTACACCAATCATTTTCATCATGGTCACAAACATCAAACTCATTTATTTGGTTGTGACGTGTTTGCACGCAACGCACGCCCATGGAACTTAATATATCGAGGGAATAATCATGTACGACGAATGTTATTTAAATGGAATTTTCTTTTCTTTTTAATTTATTTTTATTTATTATTTTTTTTGAAAAAAAAAACTTTTTTAGGTAATAGTATATTTTGTTTTTAGGTTATTTATTTATTTGGGCTAATGTCATAAAAACCCTCAAGTTTTTAGGGTTTTGTCGGTTTTGTCCAAAGTTGAATTTTATGTCTGTTTTTATCCTAACATTTTCGAAAAAATGTTCGGATTTACCCTTTTACCAGTGATAACAGGTTACCACTATATTAACTTCGCAAAAAACCCTTAAGTTTACAGTTTTTTTACGGTTTTATCCTTAAGTTTATAATTTTTTTTTACACTTTTACCTAATGTATTTTTTTTTTCATATTATACATATTCAAGTAGAAAAATCATATATATATATATATATATATATATATATATATATATATATATATATATATATATATATATATATATTATGAAAATAATATACTTAGGGTAAAAATGTAAAAAAATTATAAACTTAAGGGTAAAAACGCAAAAAAATGGTAAACTTAAGGTTTTTTTTTTTTTTTTTTGCAAATTTAATATACTGGTAACCTGGAAAACCTGTTATCACCGGTAAAAGGATAAAACTGAACATTTTTTCGAAAATGTTTGGGTAAAAACGGACATAAATTTCAACTTAGTCAAAACCGACAAAACCCTGAAAACTCGATGGTTTTAATGACATTAACCCTATTTATTTTCATTTTATTCGTTTTTTTATTTATCTTTTATTTAAAAATAATATTTTTTTATCAATATATATTCGGTTTTTTAGTTTTTTTTTTATTTTTTTTATTTCTTTTTCTTTTTTGAATTATATATCGGTTCAAGTTTGTGATGTTTAACAGTTATAAAAAAATTCGAATCATAATGATATTATTCATCATAAAATTTTAAATTATATCATTTTGAATCATATCATTTAGGAATCATATGATTTTGGATCATAATATATTGAATTAAATAAAAAACTTGTTCGATACAACATTTGAATTATTATATTTTTTGAATCATAAAAAATATAATAATTAAGGATCATTCAATATTTGACTTAAAATATTTTTAGATCATAAACATATTGAATCATAATATTTTTAAATCATAAATACTAGGTGTGAGACCCATATATTACATGGGTTTATTTTAAAAAAAAAAAATTAAATATGAAATTTTAACAATTTGAAAAATTTGAATTTATATAAAAAATAAGAAATTTTTTGAATTATTAAAATTAATGAGACTTTAATGTATTGAATACATTACATATATAAACCCTTTCTAATAAATACCTTACATATATATATATATATATATATATATATATATATATATATATATATATATATATATATATATATATATATATATATATATATATATATATATATATATCTACCCTAATAAATGAAAATGACTTTGCCACATGTCCTTTTCTCATAAAATTAGCCACATGTCATTTTGTCATAATTTGAGATATATTTATTTTCCACTTGTCATTACTTTAATTTTCATTTTCAATATATCATTAATTTAGTTTCTATAAATTAAACCTACCATAATGACTATTAATTTCAAATTTTAAATTTTAAATTTTAAAATTTAAATTTAATTTCAAATAAATTTACAGTTTAAACCTTTATGTTTAACATGTGGCAAAAAAAAACATTTATTTATTAGAGTAGATTTTGAATCATCTTTATTTGGACCACATTATATTCAATATTTTTTTTAAAAAACTTTTAATGTTTTAAAATCAAGTTTGGTATCTATAACACCTTATTTTTAATTTTTTTTCTACAAAGTCATTAGAATAGTGAGTAGAAGTGCTGATGGGTTTTGGTCATAAGACATCCTATGTGCTCATACAAACCCTAATGCTTGGATCTAGGTTTCTCTATTGTACATGCTTTGAATCCAAGACTATAAACCCTAATTCTAGCATACAAGTAATCATATTAGATAATAGAATAAGTTTATAATGTTACCTTGATTGTTATGTAGCAATAACAATCCCAATTCCTCCTTGAATTGACTTTGGAAGGCTTAGAGTCACAAGTGTCACTCCTTTAATGGTTCACAAACACCATAAGCAAAAGGATGAAGAGGAGAGAGGATGGAGGCTGCCCAAAACTTGTTCTAACCCTAGAAGAGTCTTGTCCCCATGTTTTTGAGCCTTAAGGGTTCTATATATAGTGAGGCTATTTGAAACGACCCAAAAATACGACCCAAAAATTTCGTTTTTTAATATAACCAAAACCATAATCCGAGTGTCATATCATAAAACCATACGTGATGTATCCCAAACATAATAAAAACACTGTGCGGAAAACTGTATCATACTATGTCAAATCAAATCAAACTAAATCAACTCCCAGGATAAAAGCTGAAGCTGTGGTGTGTGCGATGCTATCATCCCGAGCTCTTCCCTCTGCTTGCGGAAGTACCTGAAACCAAAACTGAAACTGTAAGCACAAAGCTTAGTGAGCTCCCCCAAACTACCACATACCATACAATATATAAATAAAGCACATACTGGGCCTTGCCCACAGCATCAGACTGAAGTCTGGAACTAGCTGCATCGGACCGAAGTCCGAAACTGACTGGGACCTTGTCCCCTGCATCGGACCAGAGTCCGGAACTAACTGCATCGAACCGAAATCCGGAACTAACTGCATCGGACCGAAGTCCGGAACTGACTGCATCGAACCGAAGTCCAGAACTGACTGCATCGGACCGAAATCCGGAACTGACTGCATCGGACCGAAGTCCGGAACTGACCGATCATGGCATAGCATACAACATAACAACTATCATAATCACATATACTGCATACTGCATCGGAACGGAGTCCGGAACACATAACACAAACATGCTTGTATCACAAAGACATCAAGCACTCTAACTACTGTATCAGACCAAAGTCCGGAACTATTGACAATTAAATGGGTCAGCATTGTGGCCGTAGACCCGTTCCTACTGGAAGGAAACTCACCTCGTGAACTGGCTGCTGTGTGTATGGCTCTGGAAGCTAACTGCTGCTACTCCGGTATCTCCCCGGCTACAAGTCCATAAACACACTCAATCAAATACTAAACACTGCACTGGGTAAAATGACTCTTTTACCCTTGGTCAAAGTCAACTCTAGGTCAAGGTCAACTCTTGGTCAAAGTCAACTCTAGGTCAAAGTCAACCCACAGTTGACCTGACTCGCCGAGTTGGGCCGCCAACTCGCCGAGTCTCTAATCTCACTTCTCAATCCTACCTGTGGCTACTCGTCGAGTATGACATCGACTCGACGAGTACCCTCTCGAACCAAGAACTCAGACAATCTTCATCCGACTCGCCGAGTCATATGAACAACTCGACGAGTTGTTCTTGAGCTTAAGAAGATTGCCTTGGACTCGCCGAGTTGTATGAACAACTCGCCGAGTCCCTCCATTACTGAGTCTACCCTCAAACTCGCTGAGTCCACTCCACTACTCACTGGACCCACTCGACACCGCTCAAAAGGAAGAAATCGGGGACTCGCGACTCGACTCGCCGAGTCACCGCCATGCAACTATTCTACACTCGATTCTGCTCGAATCCAAAACATACAGATGATAGATCTGAGTCCAATAAGCTGATTTACCACGTAAAGTTTCCAACTTTACGTGTAAAAACACATGAACAAGGGAATAAAGGCTAAAAGATGCTTAAAAGGGGTAGATCTAGGGTTAATATGCAAAATAGCTCCATAAAGGCAATAGATCTGGGCTCTACCACTCCTAAATGAACAGATCTAAAGATATCTCGGCATAATAGGGCTTCCATATCAGCATAAGGCTTGAGAAAAGCATCAACTAGATCCAGAAAGGGTTTTAAAGCATAAAAGGGAAGGAAATCTGAAGAATACCTCAAAGAGCTCTTGCTTTCCCTTGAATCTCTGCTCTACAATCCTTCTCCTTGCTCCTTTCTTCTTCTCCTTCTTCAAGCCTTCACAAATGCACACAAGATCACTAAAAGCACTCAAGATCGAATTAGGGTTTTCTCACAGCTTTAGAAGGTGAAGGAGGCGAGATTGGGGGCTATAAGGTGGCTTAAATAGTGGGCAACCCGGGGATTTAGGGTTTCTCCCAGACGGACAGACTCGCCGAGTCCAGAATATGGACTCGCCGAGTCGCCAGCTAACACGTACTCGAAATCCCAACCCTACTCGGCGAGTCAGGCTATGAACTCGCCGAGTCCCTCTTGCAAAACTTCAAAATAAATACCAAGGAATTATCATACCGGAGACGGGTCGTTACACTATTTGGGTTATCTAACAAGGAAACCCTAATTTGGTTGCTTAAGCCCTAAGCAACCCATAGACTCCTTTAATCAAGCCCTTGGACGATTTCCTTATGGGCTTCCCATAAGAATTCGTCCACCCCTTGATTCAAGATAATCCATGGCCCAAATTGCAATTATCTTATAATTACAATTCCAGTCCCTTAAGTTTAATTAATCTCTTTTAGTCACAAAACTAATTACCAATTAATTATTGACTAATATTAATTAAACAATATGATTTCTCCTTTAATATATTATTCCCATAACATATTAATAAATCATATTTAATCCTTTCTCTCCATAATTCATCCTATCAAGTTGCTTTGGTGAAGGCAACCCAAAAGGACCATGCACCATCAGGTCAAGTACATACCAAAATTGTTATGGACTTAGACACTAATCCAACAGTCTCCCACTTGGATAAGTCTAACAACTATACTGCGTATGACTTCAGACCCTGATCTGTAATCGTAGCTTTCCAAAGCCGCTGCCAACTCTGATCATATCAGATACGCGTGTCCTTAGATAAGGGATCATATATTCCTCCATTCTAGATATCGTATGAGACATGATTTCAAATCATTCTCTTTGTACTACTTCTCGATTTCTGATTTATGACGACTGACTAATTAAACAAATCAAATTAGCCCTAGCCCGGCCGAGCATTTACGTTTGTCATCATTAAACCATCGAGGGGCCCAAAGATATCGCTTTTATCCTACTTTGGATAAAAGGAATGGATAAACTTTGATACAATGCTTGCTTGCACTCACGCACCAAATCACACACTACAATATGTTTTATAACACCAAGTTACTAGTGCGTTTACATATTATCAATGTGCAATCGATTCGCAAGATACAACTGACACATCTCGGTTTCAAGAATATAAGATGTTATCGTCTCACCAATCACTCGTGACACAATTCATGGAGTGATCCAAGTGAGCGTGGGTTTAATGCAATGCTCAAATCATATTCGTAAGCACTCATGAATGTTGCAGCAAACATTTGCTTATGTCTAATGCTCTTTAGACAATCCACACACCAATTCACGATAGTCTTCATTCATATCTACTTCCAACATATGAACGACTGTTGCCCGTTTGAATAATTCGATTATTCTTAATAAACTCAATTACTCTAGAAGTCAAAACATGCAAATATGAAACACAAGAATAATACTAATCCCATATGGCCTCAACTCTTTGAGCATAAATAAAACACCTTTTATTTATCACCATATCGATTACTCATTATTTGTCGTTTCGGGTAATCAACTTCTTACTTGAATTACAACACTTGTCCCATGCTCCTAGCATGCACACAATGTTTACCTATGGTTCTTGCTTTGTGAAATAGATCACATTGAACACATTTCCAATCATTCTCATTTCACAACTCCAAATCCATTTTTCATAAGTTTAAGAATATCAAATTCTTGCTACTTATAGAATATGCTAGATTCTAACATTCTATGCAACTTATCCTTTCGTAATGTCACTGCACCAAAGTCACAAAGACTTTTGCCAATGATGTTACAAAGTCCTCTATCCGAGATTGTTACAAGACAATTCCTTAGATATGATGTCTCTCACTCAAAGTACATTCCTTTGAACATCCTTTTCCATAAAAGTTTCTAATCTAGTCATAGATTTTTCAATATTCAATTCCCAATATGGACACGTTTCCATATTTTCCATATGACAACTCATTCTTAATAGAATCTTATCTATTCGTAATGATGTCGATATGGTCCATCCAATATGGAAACATTTCCATAATTTCCATAAGACAACTCATTCTTAATAGAATCTTTTGTATTCATAATAATGTCGATATGGTCCATCCAATACCATGCTTCCAACTACTTACAAGAGACCAATCCTTGTCAAACTTTGGATTGTCCTTTGATAGTTGTTTAATTATTTTAGTCAAAACCAATTCTAGTCCCTTTTCCCTCTAAATGCGCTCGACATTTGGAAAATTTTAGAATGGTTAGACATTAGAACACACTATGTACCTTTGAGTAAGTTTATTAACATTTCTCAACCTAATCCTTTAGATTTGAATTGAAGCATAATATTCTCTCCCTTAATTATAGCAAAACAACCTTTCAACTCTTACAACTTTGCAAATTATGACTCTTGTTTTCTATAATTAATATTGCTAACCTTGCAATACTTTCCTTAATAATCATACAATCATAACATTTATGCTCCCACTATCATGATGATTATTGTAAAACATAACACTTATGCTCCCACTAGCTTCGACATGTATTCATAAACATCTTAACTTCCAGAAAGACAATACTTATTGAATTTCTTAAGTTCATGTTTCTAATACTTAGTGCTTTGATAATCTTTTATCAAGGCTTCTTGAACTTATACACCTTTGCCTTAGATAGTTCATATGTGTCTAAACAATTAAGACTAATTGCCAAACCTCACAATTCAAATCATGGAAAGGGATACCGTAACCATAATTGAATTCGAGAATGCAATTTTACAATCACTATCTTCTTAAAATCTTTCTTAGTGAAAGCATTTCCTCACAATCATTTTCATGAAGGAGGAAATCTTATGACACTTAGATTTAAATGGTGTATGTGTTCCTATCCATGTGAATTTGTCAAAACCAAAGTTTGCGACAAATTCAAACTCATATGGACCAAACTTTCTTAATCTTGATTTCTTGCCTTATGGTAGCACAGCTGCCCACCATGTCTTCCAAGCAGTTAAGCAGCTCACCTTTTCCTATCAATGTACTTTTCATTGATCAAGGTCCTTGCCTTTTATGCATTCAAATGAGAACTCATAGGGCTCACATGCATAATTAACTTAATTGGAACGACACATAAACAATGTAGTGTCAACACGATAGGTTGTAAACCTCAACCCGTGTGCTAGTGATGATCAATAAGGTCTATTTTGATTTGTTCTTGAAACCTTTCAAGACCATTAAAACTCCCACTGACTCCTTGACATATAAGATTCTCTTGTCAATAAACATTTCTTGACAAACAAATATTCAAGAGTTAGTGTAGCTTTTATCAAAAACACTTCATAAATTGGTCCTAGTTGGTCTTTGTCTTATCCAAGACATCACAACTTTCCACATTTTATGAATGTTATAAACCTTCTTAATACTTTTTTCACTCAATGTCACAATCTTAACTTTAAGACTTGTTATTGGAATGAAGTATGATTGACTTCTTGATTTAACCATTTCTTCAATCCTTGATTCCTCTTCTTAAACATACAATTGTGCTAAGATTTACTTAGAGGATCAATTGAGATATGGTTCTTAATCATTAAGGCTTATCATAAAGCATAAAAGGTACTCTCCCTTCTTCTTAGAATGGAGAAACTTTTATCTTTCTGCCTACTTGATTCTTCTTATTCGTTTTGCTATTGATTTAAACCTTTTTAATCAATTCACAATTACACTTAATCTTATAAGTGTAATCATATTTACTAAACCTTTAGTAAATCATGACGAATATCTTTGTTATTCTTATGGCGAACTTGATCAACACACAACTTTGTGTGCTCGATCTCCTAGTCCTTCATTTGACGCTTTGTCAACGAATTAGTCTAATTTCCCAAATATGAAATTTCTCATTCATCATGCAACCAAGTTGCTTGATTCCAAATTTCTGTCCAATTGAAATTTGGGCAATGAGAAACTCTCCCTATTTGGTAAATTCTCGACATTTCCATAAATAAGAATCATATCCATTATTTCTAATATTAGAAACATTCAAACATCAATTTTTCATATACGCCATTGCAAGGATAAATAAATAATATAAAATCAAAATTTATTTTATTGTGGAAAAATTTTTGTCCTTACAATGCAATTCATTGAAAAACTATGCTAATACATCTTTCTTAGCAATCTAATTCTAACTCTAAGTAGTAGCTCAAGAATCTAATCTTCAAGAAATGCGATCGAAATCCATTCCTTCACGGTTAGATTCTGCTCACTTCTTCCCTTAAGCTTCCTTTCTTTTCTCCGATCCTACAAAACATCAATTGTAATCTTATCACATTATGTATTAAGAATCTAGAATAGAAGCTTAAAAGAGTTAATTAATGGATTTTACCTATATTAGAGCCATACATTTCGACTCTCCCATCTATTAGATCTCTTAGGTAAATGGGGCAGCTTCGTCTCCAATGCCCTTTCTCTTGGCAATAAAAGCAAATTGACTCTTTTGGAACATGACATGGAACTACTTCAGGCATTGCCTTTCTCTTATGATCAAACTTTTCGATCATAGCATGTCTTTCGTTGCCATTGTCTATATCCATAGAGGTCTTGAAGGCAGATTCACCAATCAACTTTGCTTTTCTATTGCGCCAAACCATTGCTGATTCAGCAGCAATAAGCATATAGGTGAGATCTATAAGGGTCACGTCGCAATTCATCATATAGTACTCTCTTACGAACTCACTATACGAGTTAGGAAGTGACTGAAGAACCCAATCAACAGCCATCTCCTCACAAACAACGGATCCCAACATTCTTAACCTATCAATGTGTGACTTTATCCCTAGGACGTGTGCACACACCGACTTTCCCTCTTCATGTTTACTTGCCAAAAGGGCTTGAGTGAGCTTGAACTTTTCAAGCCTTCGAACTTGTGGGTTAGGGAGAATAATTGGAGGAGGTGGAGGAAGTGAAGCATGATCTCTCGTTCCTCGATCGAATCGTGGAATATCTTCATGTGGAAAACTTGTTCCACGGGATTTAGGAAGACTATAGTTGTCGAACTTTGACATCTTCAAAACGGGAGAAAAACGAATTCAAGTTAGTTGATAGATTGAGTCCTTAGTAAATCACCCAAATGAAATACTAAGGCTAGGACCCAACACAATATTCTACAACTCGGGAGAGGGATGTCGTAACCCTAATTGCAGAATATTCGAAGGTAAGTGTATGACGATTCGCTAATTTCCACCACGAAAAACGAAAAAGAAATTTAAGTTTTTAAATCTATGAAAACTCGTAGATCCTTTGAGATTCATTGAACATTTCAATGGCATGTTTAAATCTCGATATGCCCCTCTAGTTTGTGACTGGGATGCCGAGGATCACAAAGCGGGTGTGAATAACCATGCAAACTTACATGGTGCCCTCACATGTTACAGTCACCTATTCGATGTGCCGGTAAACCACACATGCTCCACCGAACTATGACAAACATTGAGTCACCCTTTGCTACCTTTGCTTAGACCCATTTAGTGTGCCGGTAAGCCACACACGCTCCACTAACGTCTTCGCAAGGGCACAAAGTGTAATTTCATGGAATTGCATCAATTCACTTTTGCCTAAGTAACTAAGATTGGGAATTTTATGAAAACATTTAGTTACTTTTATACTTCATTATACTTATAATGGAAGGTTTCGTCCTATCCTACCCGTTCGGCTAATGACCCTCCACTAGTCAAGAGTGCGGTGGGTAAGAGTGGATACTCATTCAATTGTCATTTTATAGGCAATTTCCTTAAACACCCCTTATAGACCAGCTTCGTGAATGAGGCCTACTAACGGTAAGACTGACTTTTACTCATACATGTATATAATGTTAGACTTTTAATGTTATATATATAGTATAGGGTGTATTTTATACTTTCAAAATACTAGGTGGTCTAATTTAACAATTATACTTTTAATTCAATTAATTGTAAACCTAAACTTTTATGGATTTATTAAACCTCTTTTAATTAACACTTTAATTAATTAATAAAACCATAAGGGTGTGATCTGGACTTTTTCAAAACTATACTAGAGTTTTAGAATTTAACATTCCTAATTAAACTTTTAATCAACTTTTAAATTCCAAAACTTGAGGGCAAGTTTTGAAACATTTCAACACATTAGGGTTTAGAATTTAAATATACATCAAAATTAAACCATTTAATCAAAATTTAAATTCCAAAACTTAAGGGCAAGTTTTGAAACCTTTTTTCAAAACATTAGGGTTTCAACTATTTAAATTTCAAAACTACAAAACTTTTGGGTTCAAATTTAAACTATAAAACCTAAAGGGCAAGATATGAAACGTTTCATAACAACAAGGATCAAATAACAAATAATTCAAATTAACATTTAATCACATAATTATCCATATTTGATTTATTTAATGATTTCTTGCAAAACAATTTATCAATTTACTCAAAATAATTAATCAATTATCTTATAAGGAAACAATTATCTTATTAATTGATAAGTATCTTCAATTAGATCAAAAATATTGTCAAATATATCATATAATCGGATTAATATTGATCTAACATGATAAGGTAACCATCCATAAGCAAAAACAACAAGAAATCCCGGATATACCTCTGTCTGACGCACCGACTCGCCGAGTCACCCTCTGGAACTCGCCGAGTAGGGGCAACTCGCCGAGTCCACAGTGGGACTCGCCGAGTCCATCAAGCAGAACACCAAAAATCAAATTTTTTTAAACATAGCAAGCATCAATACAATAGAAACCAGTCAAGGCTCTGATACCACTGATGGGTTTTGGTCATAAGACATCCTATGTGCTCATACAAACCCTAATGCTTGGATCTAGGTTTCTCTATTGTACATGCTTTGAATCCAAGACTATAAACCCTAATTCTAGCATACAAGTAATCATATTAGATAATAGAATAAGTTTATAATGTTACCTTGATTGTTATGTAGCAATAACAATCTCAATTCCTCCTTGAATTGACTTTGGAAGGCTTAGAGTCACAAGTGTCACTCCTCTAATGGTTCACAAACACCATAAGCAAAAGGATGAAGAGGAGAGAGGATGGAGGCTGCCCAAAACTTGTTCTAACCTTAGAAGAGTCTTGTCCCCACGTTTTTAAGCCTTAAAGGTTCTATATATAGTGAGGCTATTAGGGTTATCTAACAAGGAAACCCTAATTTGGTTGCTTAAGCCCTAAGCAACCCATATACTCCTTTAATCAAGCCCTTGGACGATTTCCTTATGGGCTTCCCATAAGAATTCTTCCACCCCTTGATTCAAGACAATCCATGGCCCAAATTGCAATTATCTTATAATTACAATTCCAGTCCCTTAAGTTTAATTAATCTCTTTTAGTCACAAAACTAATTACCAATTAATTATTGACTAATATTAATTAAACAATATGATTTCTCCTTTAATATATTATTCCCATAATATATCAATAAATCATATTTAATCATTTCTCTCCATAATTCATCCTATCAAGTTGCTTTGGTGAAGGCAACCCAAAAGGACCATGCACCATCGGGTCAAGTACATACCAAAATAGTTATGGACTTAGACACTAATCCAACAAGTGCTCCTTAAATTTTTATAATTTTTGGAGAATTATTTATTCTGGGTTTCTTTATAAATATAAAAAATATGAAAAAAGTAAATTTTTTTTTTCAAATTTTCATAGTTGTGCTCATTTTATAGAGAAATAAATTTTAAGAACATTGGTTTTTTCAAAATATTTTTTTAAATAAAAGAAAAACTATGGCCAAAAAACTAAGTGGGTGGAAAAAAAAACTCACCAGCCAAAAAGGATGGACACTTGTCATGCTGTGGGGTGCGGCACGTGTTAGTTTCCGGAGAGAAAAATAGAATTCTTTTTATCCAAAGAAAAATAGGCTTACATAATCTCTATTACGAATCCTTTGTATACCTTAGTGTTCCTAGCTATTTACTCATTTTTATCAATCTACTTTAGGGTAATACATATGGTAATAAATAGTAAACCCCCCCCCCCCCCCCCCCCCCCCCCCCCCCCCCCCGATAAAGTTGATCTTTTGAACCCGCGTTAAGTTATGATCACTAATCAATTAATCTTAGGGTAAACACTCTCTAATACTTATGTATACTTTTCTTAACTCTTGTACATAGGAAATGAGATTCAATCTTTTACTACAAATTGATAAGCCGTTTCTTTCACTCATATAACTATTTGGTTTTCTTCATGAACCCCCGAATAATGAATACAAAACGAAAATAGATATTCAAATCGTGACACTTCTTTCCTAGAAAGAAAAGAAGTAGGGGCAATCTATGTATTAATGGATCACACATAGAGATATTGATAACACACATAGAGTTAATGGTATTTCGTAACTAATCGATTGAGTAGCAGCTCGTAGACCACTTAAAAAAGAATATTTATTATTTGAGCCATATCCTGACATCAGAAGGCCGACAGGAGCAATGCTTGAAATAGCAATCCATAAAAAAACACTGATACTGAGATCGGCCAGAACAAGGTGATAACTAAAAGGAATTACTAAATAACTTAATAAAATGGATATAACTGTTGTTAGCCTATATATTATTAGCCCACTTGTTTATGGCTCTTTAGTCTTTAGCCCATTAGGGTTTTGTCTAGCTAGTATTTATATCCACTTTATTCTTTGTAGTCTTTATGCCTTTCATTGAGAAACCTTGTAATTTCTTTTTATTATAATCATATGACAATGTTATCATGGTATCAGAGTGGAGGTTTGATATGTTTTCAGAAACCTTTGTATTCGTTGTTGGTTGTTGTTGATTCGTTGTTGCCGGTATTCGTTGTTGATGTGTTTTTTGTTGGTGAATTTTGTATGCTGTTGTTGTTGATTCATTATTGTTGTTCGCTTTCTTATTGTCCGATTGATTGCTTCTGTTGGTTTGTTACTCCTCTCATTCTCATATTACTATACTGTCATTGTGGTTATTTATTCATTGTCAACATGACTGGAAAGGATGATTCCCTTCAGTCAATCAGTACTCATTTGGATGGAAAGAATTATATGTATTGGAATTACGTTATGAAGAACTTCCTTCGTGGGAAGAATATGTGGGGCTATGTCACTGGGACTAAAGCCAAACCCTCAATACCTCAAACTGAGAATTTTTATTTGTTACTTGATGCTTGGGAGACTGATAACTCCAAGGTAATTACTTGGATTAATAACTCTGTCACACAGTCTATTGGTATGCAGTTAGCTAAATATGACACGACGAAGGAAGTTTGGAATCACTTGGAAAGGCTGTACACTCAGTCTAACTTTGCTAAACAGTACCAGTTGGAATATGATATTCATGCTCTTCAACAAAATAACCAGAGCATTCAATATTCCTATGCTGCTATGTTTGATCTGTGGGATCAATTGGCTCTTACTGAATCTAAAGAGTTAAAAGACTTTAAGCCTTAAATTTCTAGGAGGGAAGTACAACACTTGGTCCAGTTCTTGATGGCCTTGCGTTCTAAATTTGAAGGTCTATTGATGGGTTATGAGCACTACATCATTCCTATGGTGTACATGCAAACCCTAAAGCTTTGGATCTAGTTTGTCTGATGAACATGCAATAATCATCCAAAGCCATAAATCCTAAATCTAGCATGTGATAATCGATATTAACATAAGAATAGGGTTTAGATGTTATGTAACAATAACAATCACAATTCTTCCTTGTAATTGACTTCTGAAAGCTTAGTGTCACAAATGTCACACCTCTAATGGCTCACAAACACCAAGAGCAAGATGATGAATTTGTAGAAGAGAAGGAGGCACCAAAATTCGTCTAGAAACCCTAAGGAATCAGTTAGCCACGTTTTTGGTGCCCTAGGGGTCCTTAAATATGTGAGGCTATTAGGGTTTTGAACTAGGAAACCCTAATTTGACTGCTTAGGCCCTACGCAGCCCATTGACTCCCTTTAGAACACTCCTTGGAAGAATTCCTTATGGGCTTCCATAGAATTCGTCCGACCTATGTTCCAAGGTGATCCATAGCCCAATTGCAACTATCTTATAATTAAAATTCCAGTCCCCTAAGTTTAATTAATGTCTTTTAATCACAAAATTAATTCTTATTAATTCTTGACTAATATTAATTAAACAATATGATTTCTCCTTTAATATATATATATATATATATATATATATATATATATATATATATATTATTTATATAATATGTTAATAAATCATAATTATTCTCTTTCTCCATAAATCATCCTATCAAGTTGCTTTGGCGAAGGCAACCCAAAAGGACCATGCTCGCATTCAGGTCAAGTACATACCAAAATAGTTATGGACTTAGACACTAATCCAACAGTCTCCCAATTGGATAAGTCTAATAACTATTCTGTGTATGACTTTAGATCCTGATCAGTAATCGTAGCTTTCAAAAGCCGCTGTCAACTCTGATCTTATCAGATACGCGTCCTTTAGATATATATACGTGAGACATGGATTGAAATCATTATCTCAGTCTATGTGTTGTTTCCCGATTTCCGATTTATGACAACCGACTAATTGAACAAATCAAATTAGTCCTGGCCCGGCCGAGCACTTACGTTTTTCATCACTAAATCATCGAGGGGGCCACAGATATCGCTTTTATCCCACTTTGAGTAAAAGGAACGGATAAACTTCGACTCAATGCTCGCTTGTACTCACTCACTGAATCACACACAACAATAAGTTTTATAACACCAAGTTACTAGTGCGTTTACATATTATCAATGTGTAACCGACTCACAAGATACAACTCACACATCTCGGTTTTTTGAATATAAGATATTATCGTCTCACCAATCACTCGAGATAAAATCCATGAAGCGATCTATGTGAGTGTGGGTTTAATCCAATACTTTAATCTTATAGCAGCACTCATGAACGCTGCAGCAAACTTGTGTTATGACTAAACGCTTTAATCAATCTACAGACAGATTCATGACAATCTTCTTTCATTCCTACTTCCAAAGAATGAGCGACTATGGAGGGTTTAAATAATCTTATTATTCGGGAAGTCAAAACATGTAAGTTAAAACACAAGAATAATACTAATACTATATGGCCTCAAACCTTTGAGTATAAATAAAACATTTTATTTAGTCACCATATTGATTACTCATTATTTGTTGTCTCAGGTAATCAACTTCTTACTTGAATTATAACAACAATTGTTCCATGCTCTTAGCATGCACACTATGTTTACCTATGGTCCTTACTTTGTGAAATAGTATAATTGAATAACATTTTCAATCACACTCATTTCATAATTCCCAATCCTTACCACAAGTGTGAGAATACTAAATTCTTGCCACTTATAGGATATGTTAGATTCTAACATCTTATGCAACGGTCCTTTCGTAATATCACAATGCCAAAATCACCAAGACTTTGCCAATAAAATTACAAAGTGCTCTATTGGAGATTGTTACAAGACAATTCCATAGTCATGAAGTCTCACATTCAAAGTACATTCCTTTGAACATACTTCTTGCATAAAAGTTTCTAATCTAGACATGGATTCTCGATATCCAACTCCCAATATGAAACATTTCCATATTTTCCATATGACAACTCATTCTAAATAGAATCTTATCTATTTATAATAATGTCAATATGGTCCATCCATGACTATACTTTCAACTGTCCTCAAGCGACCAATCATTGGCGAACCTTAGATTATCCTTGACAGTTGTTTAATTATTTTAGTCAAATCCGGTTCTATTCCTTTTTCCCTCTAAATTCCCTAGGCATTTGGAAATTTTTAAAACGGTCGAATATTACAGCATATGCAATCGATCCTATACCCGAAGCGTATGGGATACGATTCAAAATGAAAAACGTGATACTTTACCAGTTTCTTGCTATAATATTACTATTTTTCATGTTCTCACAATTCGAACTATGAAAAGGGATGTCGTAATCATAATCGAATTTTGAGAACACAATTCATATATTTGACTAGATTTTACTAAAATCTCTCGATCCAAGCTCTTATATTTCGAAATGAAGTGTAATATCCTCTCCCTTAATTATAGCAAAACAACCTTTCAACCCTTGCAACTTGGCAAAGTAAAACTCTTGTTTTCTATAATTAATATTGCCAATTTGCAATACTTTAAAAAATAATAATCATGCTCCCACTAACATGATGATTATATCCATTCCAGCATAACATTTATGCTCCCTCTAGCTTTGAGCCTTTGACACTTATTTAAGAAACCAACTGGACTTCTAGAAGACAATACTTATTGACTTCCAAAGTTTATATTTCCAATACGATGTGCTTCGATAAGCATTTTATCTAAGCTTCTCAAACTCACACACCTTTCCTTAGACAACTCACATGTGTGTCTAAACTAATTTAGAACTTATATTAATAAGTCCCAAATGTTCAGACCAATTGCCAAATCTCATAATTCGAACTATGAAGAGGGATGTCGTAATCATAATCGAATTTGAGAATGCAATTTACATACTCGCTATCTCCTTAAAATATCTCTTGGTTAAAGCGTTTCCTCACAATCATTTTCATGAAGGAGAGAAACCTTATGACACTTAGATTTTATGGTGCATGTGTTCCTATCCATGTGAATTTGTCATAACCATAATCATAAGATAATGCTTGTGACAAATTCAAACTCTTATGGACAAAACTTGTTCGTTCTTAATTTCTTGCCATCAAGGGTCCCACCATTGCTTACAAGTCCTTTAGAAGCTCACCTATGCCAATCAATGTACTTTCATTGAACAAGGTGTCTGCCCTTATGCAACCTATTGAGAACTCGTAGAACTCATATGCATAATCAACTCAACAGGATCGACACAGAAACAAGAATACGTCAACACGATAGGTTACAAACCTTAAGTAGCGTGCTAGTGTTTAATAATAGGTTTACTCTTGATTAGTTCTTGAAACCTTTTCAAGATCATTTAGAATCCCACTGACCTCTTGACATATAAGATTCTCTTGTCAAGAAAACATTTCTTGACAAACAAATATTCAAGAGTGGGTGCGGATTCTTATCAAGACAAACACTACACACAATTGGTATTAGTTGGTCTTTGTCTTATCCAAGACATCACAATTTACCAATTCAAACGTGCAAGAATAAGAAAACAATTTTCTACTTCACATTTGATGAGTGTGTTAGAACTTCTTAAGATTTGTCACTCAATTCACAATCTTGGAGTACAATTCTAAGACTTGATTTTAGAACGAAGTATGATTCATTGTTTTGATTTAACCATTTCAACAATTTCCGATTCCTCTTCTTAGACATACTAGTGTACTAAGATGTCCTTAGAGGATTAATTTGATATGGCTCTTAATCATTAAGACGGTCATAAAACATGATACAAAAGTACTCTCCCTTCTTCTTAGATTGGAGAAACTTTTATTTTTTTGTCTAATTGATTCTTCTTATTCGTTCTACCATTCATTGAAACTTTTCAATGATTCAAAATTACACTTAATCTTGTAAGTATAACCATATTTACCAGACTTTTAGTAAATTATGACGAATAGTCTTATTATTATCTGCGGTGGACTTGACTAGTGCACAACATTGTATACCAGTTCTCCTAGTCCTTCACTTGACTCTTTGTCAAGGAATTAGACTTAATTTCCTAAGTACTAAGATTTCCATACATCACATGATTCAAAATATATGATTCCAAGATTCTGTCCAACGGAAACTTGGGGGATGGGAATCTTTCCTTACTTAGATAAATTTGACACTTCCATAACATAACTAAGAATCACATCCATTTATACACAAACATCAATTTTTCACAACGATTTCATTGCAAGGATATATATATATATATATATATATATATATATATATATATATATATATATATATATATATATATATATATATATATATATATATATATATATAAGACAAATCAAAAAATTTATTTTATTCATAAAAGCAGCAGAAAACATGTCCTTACAATGCAAAATCAACTGAAAAACTATGTAATCAAATATTCCTAACAAATATAACATAACTTTCTAAGCTCAAAATCCGATCTTCGAATCCATGCGATCGTGACCCATTTCTTCGTGATCAGACTCATCTTGCTCTTCCATCAAGCTTCCTCTCTTTGCTCTGATCCTGCAAAACATTCAAGTGTAATCTTATCACATTATGTATTAAGAATCAATGAATAGGAACATAATGGAGTTAGATAGTGGATTTTACCTGAAGAAAAGTCATATGTCTTGACTCTCCCATCTCTTAGATCTTTCAAGTAGACAGGACAGCTTCGTCTCCAATGTCCCTTCTCTTGGCAATAAAAACAAATTGACTCTTTTGGAACAGCACACGGAACCACTTCAGACTTTGCCTTTCTCTTATGATCAAACTTTTCGACCATGTCATGCCTTTCGTTGCCATTGCCTATGTCCATAGAGGTTTGGAAAGCAGATCCACTAATCAACTTTTCTTCTCCTGTGCGTCAAATCATTTCTTTTTCAAATGTCTAACCCGAACAACAATATTTCTGGCTCAAGCTCTTCCGGCTCATTCTCACTTATGAACTTGTGTGGGAGTGTGATCTTCGACGAAAACACTTTTAACGATTGGATCCTCAACATAAGGATGGTCATCCGCTACGAGGACAAGGAGTATGTCCTCAACAAGGAGCTGAAAGAGGTGGATGTAAACACTGCTACTCCTAAGGATGTCACTGCCTTTGAGGCCCATGAACGTGATGCCACGAAAGTCCATTGCATCATGCTAACGACCATGATTGCTAAACTCCAAAAGTCATATGAGGACTTTTATCCCTACGAAATGCATCAGGATTTACTTGAAACATACCACCAAAGTGCCAAGCAGGAGAGGTACGCGATCATCACTTCGATGATCACGACCAAGATGAGAGACGGAGAGTCTGTCACTGCTCATCTACAGAAGATGCAAAGATATGTCGACCGCCTGCAAAAGTTAAATGTTAAATTCGATGAAGATCTAGCGATTGATATCATTCATCACTCCTTGCCTCCTTGCTACAACCAGTTCCGCATGACCTACCACATGAATAAAGAGGAGGTTACGTTGAGCAAGCTTCAAGGGCTGTTGAGGACTGCTGAGAGCAACCTCAAGGAAAAATCCATTGCACAAACTCCTACTCCTACTGCTGCCCCAGTCTTGGCTATTGGGCAAGGAAAGGGTAAGGAGAGGAAGTCTCCCTCAAAGAGCCACCATAAGGGAAATTCCCAAGATGGCACCTCTTCTAGTGGAACCAAAGCTAGTCCTGGTGCACCCTCTTCAAACCCAAAAGATAAATAGCATTATCACTGCCACAACAAAGGGCATTGGAAATGAAGCTGCCCGAAATGTCTGCAAGACATTAAGGATGGAAAGATCAAGTCGTCCTACACAGGTATTTATAGTATTCAATCTAATGATTCATCACATTCTATTTCTTGGGTTCTCGATACATGATGTTGTTCGTAGTGTGACTTTGTTCATAATTTCCTTTCAAGGCAAAGAAAATGATAAGTTTTTTGTGGAAGCTGGAAAAGATTTGATAGAATGGCAACCAAGAAACAGAACCTCAGACAGCTACACCAAGATCTCACTCATGAATAATAGAATTCGTAAGCTTCCAGATCATCAGCTTCATTTCCCACTCCTTGATACTTTCCTTATACGAAGCAATGATCTTTCCGTTATTCCTGATGATTTCTTTGGAGTCATGAAAGAAGTTAAAGTTTTAGATATGTCTTTAAATTACATCATATCCCTACCAAAATCACTGAAGTTGCTCACAAAACTCATCACACTCGATCTAAGTGGCAATGAATCTCTCGATGAAATTTCAATACCTGGGGAGCTAAAAGACCTTGAAATTCTGAAGGTTAGAGGGACCGAAATTAAAGTGATTCCTAAAGAGATCGGTCAGTTGATCAACTTAAGGCTATTGGATGCGGGCGAATGTTACTATTTATCTCATGTAACACCAGGTGTCATATGAAAGCTCATTTGGTTGGAAGAGTTGTATATTGGAACAGATGAAGAAAACGCATTGTCTCACCTTTGTCTTATGAAAATATATACGTTGAAATCGTTCAAAGCTCTGCATTTATCAATGAATCCAGATGACTGTCATCTTTTTCCTGAAGGTACTTACTTCGAAAGGTTGCAAGAATTCTTTTTTCAATTTATTGATATTAATACAGAGAGATTCCTTTTTAAAACTGATTTTGACCGATCAAAGTCATATTTAAAACTTCGACTACGCTTTGCAAGGTCTAACTTCTCATTTAAGATGCCAATCAAGAATCTGTTTCAGGTAAGTGATGGTATAGAACTAGACTACATAGACGATTTGGATAACCTCATACCAGACCTTTACGGAGAGAGTATTGATAAGCTAAAGTCTATTAAATTGTATAGTTCTGAAATGTGTCATGCTTGGTGAAGATAACGGATGATGAGGATGAGGATGCAATGCAAACTTTTGTTGCATCCAATGACCTGATGCTTGGTCAAAGGAAAACAACAAAGGAAAAGTTTTTCTCCCAAGTGGAAGAGATCCGCCTGCATTACCTTAAGAACCTGAGGCTTCTTTTTGATTGTTCATTTCAATATATAAGCTTGCATAATCTACAAGACATTACAATTTCATGTTGTTCTTCCTTGTTGACGGTGTTCCCCTTAAGTGTAGCACAAGGGCTTTCCAATCTGAGACATATACAAATTTGGGATTGTAGCAGTTTGGTGGCAGTGATTTCTGGAGGAGATGAGCGAACAACTGATAGTGACATTGAGCAAACAAAGGATATTGAAAACGAAGTGGGCATACATGATGCAAATATTGAGTTCCGTAAGCTTACCCATATTGAACTTACAAATTTGCCCCAACTAAAGAGCTTCCACTCTAGGGATTCTACAATCAAATATCCTTCCTTGAAGTTTATCCAGGTGAAAAATTATCCGAGCATGAGGTCTAGATGGGGTTACGGGGTCGATGATATGCTGAACGTCGACGATATGCCCAATGTCGACGATATGCCAAAACACAATTTTACTCCTAAAGAGGGTAAAATGTTACCTAAAAAGGGTAAATTGTTACTTAAATGAGAGTGAATTGTTACTTTAATGATCTTATCACATTGCACCATGAGGAATGAGGTATGAAAAGACAAGTATGCCAATATATATATATATATATATATATATATATATATATATATATATATATATATATATATATATATGGGAGCGTTCAATCGAGAACATTTTCTTATCACGAGAATATTTGAGAACAAATTTGGATCACACAATTTTTTAACTAAAATTATAAAATAATATTCATATAAATCAAAAAATAGTTACACACAATTGAAAAATCCACTAACTAACACCATTCACCACCCATCATTAACCACAACCACCAACTATCACCCACCACCCATCACTACCCACCACCCACCATCACCAACCACCACCCGCCACCACCATCATTACCCAACCACCACTACCTGCGACCTCCACCACCTGCCACCACCACCCACAACCCCTACCTACCACCCATTACCACCACCCACCACCAACAGCTCATCACTACCCACCACTACCCATCACCACCACCACCCGTCACCACCACCCATCACTAACCACCACCACCAACCACGCATCACAACTCACCCACCCACCACCACCACCCACCCACCCGCCACCACCACCCATCACTAACACTGCCACCAACCACTACCCACCACCACCCGCCACCACCACCACCCATCACCACCCCCCACCACCACCAGCACCAACCACCACCCACCACCATCATCACCACCCACCACCCAACCAACACCACCACTCACCTCCACCACCCATCACCACTGCCTGCCACCACCACCTATAACCACTACCTACCACCCATAACCCCCACCACCCATCACTACCAACCACCACCCACTACCACCACCTGCCACCACCACCCATCACTAGCCGCCATCACCAACCACCAACCACCACCCATCACTACCCACCACCAGCCACCACCCATCACCACCCCCACCCCAATCTACAAAGATTTGTTATTGTGTTTTTGATTCATTAGGTTTTCTCTTGTATATAATCACATGTGATTATATATATTTAGTCATATGTGATTATATGTATCGAATCATATATGATTTATATGTTATTAAATACATATAATCACATGTGATTAAATACACGTGAAAAATTAGTGAATCGAGAATGCAAAAAAGAATGTTGTCCATGTAAATCATATGTGATTAGATACATATAACTACACGTGATTATATGTATTTAATAAAATATTATTTAGGTGGGCAGTATTTATTTTCGTGTTTTTGATTTAATAATTGGCATCGTGTATTAAATCACATGTGATTATATGTATTTAATCATTTATGTTTTACATGGACAATTTTTTTTTCACGTGTTGATTCAATAGTTGTTCTTGTGTATTTGATCACATGTGATTATATATATTTAATCACATATGATTCGTATGGAAAATATGTATTCTTGCATCGATTCAATAATTATTCTAATATATTTAATCACGTGTGATTATATGTATTTATTCACAGATGATTTATATGGACAAGATTCATTATTTCTTTCTTAATTCAATAGTTGTACTAATGTACTTAATCACATGTGATTATATGTATTAAATCGCATATGATTTATAGTGATAATATTCACGAGTCAATATTTTTTCTTATGTATTTAATCATATGTGATTGTATGTATTAATCACATATGATTAATATGGAAAAAGAAAAACTATTTAATAAAAAACGCGAAAATGAATACTGTGTATAGAAATCATATGTGACTAAATGTACAAGATCAACTATCGAACAAGAATGTAAAAATGAATATTGTCCATATAAATCATATATAATTAGATACATATAATCTCATGTAATTAAGCACACAAGAACAACAACTGAATCGAGAACCCGAAAATAAATATTTTCCACATAAATTCTAGGTGATTAAATATATATAATCACATGTGATTATATGCATTTAATCACATATGATATATGTGGACAATATTTATCTTTGTGTTCTCGATTCAATAGTTGTTCTTGTGTATATAATCATATGTATTTAATCACATATGATTTATATAGACATCATTATTTTTTGTCTGTATAAATCATATGTGATTAGATACATATAATTACATATGATTATATGTATTTAATCACATATGATTATAGTGGACAAAGAACAACTATTGAATCGAGAATGTGACTACGAATCTCATCTACATAAATCATATTTGATTAAATATATATAATCACATGTGATTATATGTATCCAATCATATATGATTTATGTATACAATATTTAATTTTACGGTTTCGACTGACTAATTGCAACCACCCACCCACCCACCACCACCCATCACCACACACCACCACCACAAGTTACCACCACCTCGCCTTCACCATCCATCGCCACCACCACCACCTACAAAGATTTGTTATTGTGTTTTTGATTCATTAGGTTTTATCTTGTATATAATCACATGTAATTATATGTATCGAGTCACATGTGATTATATGTGTCGAATCATATATGATTTATATGTTATTAAATACATAGAATCACATGTGATTAAATACACATGAAAAACTAGTGAATCGAGAATGCAAAAATGAATATTGTCCACGTAAATCATCTGTGAAAAGATACATATAGCCACACGTGATTATATGTATTTAATAAAATAATATTTATGCGGGCCGTATTTATTTTTGTGTTTTCGATTTAATAATTGGCATCGTGTATTAAATCACATGTGATTATATGTATTTAATCACATATGATTTACATGGACAATATGTGTTTTCACGTGTTGATTCAATAGTTGTTCTTGTGTATTTGATCACATGTGATTATATATACTTAATCACATATGATTCGTATGGAAAATATTTATTCTTGCGTCAATTCAATAATTGTTCTAATATATTTAATCACATGTGATTATTTGTATTTAATCAAATATGATTTATGTGGACAAGATTCATCATTTCTTTCTCAATTTAATAGTTATACTAATGTACATAATCACATGTGATTGTATGTATCAAATCGCATATGATTTATAGTGATAATATTCATGAGTCAATATTTTTTCTTATGTATTTAATCATATGTTATTGTATGTACTAATCATATATGATTAATGTGGAAAAAGAAAAACTATTTAATCAAAAATGCGAAAATGAATCTTGTGTACGGAAATCAAATGTGACTAAATGTACAAGAACTTGCGTCGATTCAATACTTGTTCTAATATATTTAATCACGTGTGATTATATGTATTTAATCACATATGATTTATGTGGACAAGATTCATTATTTCTTTGTCAATTCAATAGTTGTACTCATGTACTTAATCCACATGAGATTATATGTATCAAATCGCATATGATTTATAGTGATAATTTTCATGATTCAATATTTTTTCTTATGTATTTAAACATATGTGATTTTATGTATTAATCACATATGATTAATGTGGAAAAAGAAAAACTATTTAATCAAAAACGCGAAAATGAATCTTGTGTACAAAAATCATATGTGACTATATGTACAAGAAAAACTATTGAACAAGAATATGAAAATAAATGTTGTCCATATAAATCATATCTAATTAGATACATAAAATCTCATGTAATTAAGCACACAAGAACAACAACTGAATCAAGAATGCGAAAATAAATATTTTGCACATAAATTATATGTGATTAGATACATATAATCACATGTGATTATATGCATTTAATCACATATGATATATGTGGACAATATTTATCTTTGTGTTCTCGATTCAATGGTTGTTCTTGTGTATATAATCATATGTGATTATATGTATCTAATCACATATGATTTATATAGACATCATTATTTTTTTGTCCGTATAAATCAAAGGTGACTAGATACATATAACCACATATGATTATATGTATTTAAACACATATGATTACAGTGGACAATTTATTGAATCGAGAATGTGACAATGAATCTCATCCACATAAATCATATTTGATTGGATACAGATAATAACTTGTGATTATATGTATTTAATCACATATGATTTACATGGACAATATTTGTTTTCACGTGTTTATTCAATAGTTGTTCTTGTGTATTTAATCACATGTGATTATATTTATTTAATCACATATGATTCGTATGGAAAATATTTATTCTTGCGTTGATTCAATAATTGTTCTAATATATTTTATCACGTGTGATTATATGTATTTAATCACATATGATTTATGTGGACAAGATTCATTATTTCTTTCTCAATTCAATAGTTGTACCCATGTACTTAATCACATGTGATTATATGTATCAAATCGCATATGATTTTTATTGATAATATTCACGATTCAATATTTTTTCTTATGTATTTAATCATATGTGATTTTATGTATTAATCACATATGATTAATGTGGAAGAAGAAAAACTATGTAATCAAAATGCAAAAATGAATCTTGTGTACATAAATCATATGTGACTAAATGTACAAGAACAACCATTGAAAAAGAATGTGAAAATGAATATTCTTCATATAAATCATATCTAATTAGAGACATATAATCTCATGTAATTAAGCACATAAGAACAACAACTGAATCGAGAATGCGAAAATAAATATTTTCCACATAAATTTTGTGTGATTAGATACATATAATCACATGTGATTATATGCATTTAATCACATATGATATACGTGGACAATATTTGTTTTTGTGTTCTCGATTCAATAGTTGTTCTTGTGTATATAATTATATGTGATTATATGTATCTAATCACATATGATTTATATAGACAACATTATTTTTTGTCCATATAAATCATATGTGACTAGATACATATAATCATCTATGATTATATGTATTTAATCACATATGATTACAGTGGAAAATGAACAATTACTGAATCGAGAATGTGACAATGAATCTCATCCATATTAATCATATATGATTGGATACATATAATCACATGTGATTATATGTATTTAATCAAATACGATTTATGTAAACAATATTTATTTTTGCGGTTTTGACTGAATAATTGCTTTCATGTAATTAATCACATGTGATTATATGTATATAATCACATATGATTTGAGGTGGACAATATTTATTTTTTCCTTCTCGACTAAATAGTTGTGCTCATGTACTTAATCACATACGATTATACATATAATTACATGTGATAAAATACATGATAACAACTATTGAATCGAAAAAACAAAAATGAATTATGTCCACATAAATCATATGTGATTAGATTCATATAATACATGTGATTATATGTATTTAATCACATATAATTAATTTGGATAAAGATTTGTTTTCGGGTTCGTATATAATTACATTTCATCCCCACTACCTTTCACCACCACCACTACCTAGCTCCACCAAACATCTCGACATAACATCATCACCCATCACCACCACCCATCATTATGTGTATATAATCATATGTGATTATGTTTATAGATTTCATTATGGAAGCTTATGAAAAAAAAATCATACTTACAAGTTGTGCAGGTCATGCCCTTGATGAGGTTTGAGATAGTTAAGATGTTTCTTCATTTGTTTCCTCCATTATTAATGTTATTTTGAACCCTAGATCTCCAATAGCACAAAATAAACAGCGTAAAGGGCAGCCTACCTGCATAGTCAACAACAAAGAGTTCATGGTCAACTACAAGTAAGAACAATATAATCATATATTTCCTAAACTAACAAGAACCTTGAACACAACTAAATCTAATTTATATTAACTAACACAAAAAAAAATCTTGATTAAATGAATATAATAAAACATAATCACTTTTCTCTCTTAAATAGCACTGTAGTATGATATTTCATATATTAGATAAATATATAACTGAATGAAAAAAATAAACTATTTATCTATTTCTTGCTTTCAAGCCATGAACACATAAATTAGTTATATCGTGCATAAATTTTTAGTCGACACATATAGTTATAAACATAATAATATCAAACAAAAAGCATAAAAAATGATTGTGGTCTTACTAACCTTAAAATCAAGTAAAGGGGATCCGTTTAGAGGGATGGAAGCATTCAACAAACTGCGAAGATTACATGTATCCAAAAAGGCAGTATCTTGGTCCCTTTATATTGCAAAACATACATAAGATGTTGAATTGCATAACATACATAAGATGTTGAATCATCTTCAGTACCCCATGTTCAACCATGTTGAAGCAGGCTGGAGTTCTGCAATATCTGAATCAAGGTTTGAGTTTTTTTTATCACTATTATCCTTGTTCTTTGAAAATTAACTCTCTTCAGGTCTAAAACTTTGAAAAAAAATCAAAAGCTTTTGCAAACCCCAACTCATTGTTCATACTCTTTGAACTCATAAAGGAAGCTAGAATCCAGTAGCCATTAATACAAACAAAAGTTAACAACTTATACAATCTTGAAAGATAATTGAAAAAAAAAGCAATATAAGTTTTATGTATTAGACTCGTACTAATTATACCACCTAGATCTAACTGATCAAAGTCAAAGCAATGGACAATTCATATGCAGTCCCTACTTTCCACCAATAATAAAAACAATGCTTTTAACTTTTTAGATGAACAAAGAAGTTTTAACTTTTGAAATGATTGGAAAAGTATATGATAATTACAGAAGGAATTTTTATATATGACGTCAAGAGACACATCATGTCTCTGATACAAGAACATACAACAAATTCTTCATGAATTTGAAGGCGGAAACCTACTTATATATATTTCTGTAAGATTTTACCAATAATACATAAAGAAAAGTAAGTCAATAACACAATAATTCCATATTTCAACTTCTTATAGCTCAACAAACTTCCATAAACTATCTTCTGGCTACAGAATTGAACACAATTAGTTGATAAAGGATCAAGTTTAGAACTATACCGAACAAGATAAAGTGAGAATCAACGATACATTTCTTAAATGGAAAAAAGAAGCGTGTACAACCATGGTATAAAGTGTGTGCACAGCAAAATACAAAATCCAAAAGGAATCAGATGGAAGAACGAGAAATCTAGGTAATAATTATTGTTAATTCAATGTAAGCTTAACATTTTTGATTTGGTATAAACTAAGAACAAGATGTTAGAAGATACGACTATGAACCAATTATAACAAAATACAATATCATGAGCTCGTAATCGATAAAAATAATTGATAATTAAGCTTAATTCTCATTTGGTTGATCAAATGTGTGTGTGTGTGTGTGTGAGAGAGAGAGAGAGAGACAGAGAGAGAGAGGGAGAGAGAGTACCATTGGAAGGATCTGATTGCCAATTTAGAGCAGTAGATTTCAGGATAAAGTGTCCAGAATGGGTGAAACAGAGTAAAAGAAGAAAAGCACAAGGTAGGGTCGCTGGCAGAGGGGTATAGCAAGAGGAGGCGGTGCTGGGTGGAGGGCATGATCGGAGTGGGGTGAAGCTAGTTTTGTGTGAAGAAGCAAAGCACAGGAAATATTTAGGTTAAATCACGCACAACCCTTTATCTTAGTAAAAACTTAAATGACACTCTTTTTTTAACGTGACGCACTTTTTTTTTAACGTGCATTAAAATTTGTTCTTAAATACTATCAAATCTACTATTTGTTCTCATTTGAATATATATATATATATATATATATATATATATATATATATATATATATATATATATATATATATATATATATATATATATATATATATATATATATATAGGGATAGGTTCACGTGAGACGCCCTAATTTTGTGAGACCGAGAGACGTATTTTTTTTTTATTTTTTTAGTTAATTCAAGTTCCGAAAATAATATTTAAAATAAGAATTTTTGGATTTTTCTATTTATTTTGCATTTTAAAATTATTTTTTAGAATATGTACAGTGTAACATTCTATTAGAATATTTCATGTATTTTTCAAAAAAAATGGATTTTTTTTATTTTTTTTAGTTAATTCAAGTTCCGAAAATAATATTAAAATTTTTTTTTTAGATTTTTCCATTTATTTTGTATTTTAAAATTATTTTTTAGAATATGTCAGCATAATATTCTATTAGAATATTTCACGTATTTTTCAAAAAAATCCGGGATTTTATTTATTTATTTATTTATTTTAGTTAATTCTAGTTCCGAAAATAATATTTAGAAAAAGAATTTTTGAATTTTTCCATTTACTTTGCATTTTAAAATTATTTTTAGATTTGGTCTCACGGTCTCACAAAATTAGAATAATCTCAAATGAACCTGAACATATATATATATATATATATATATATATATATATATATATATATATATATATATATATATATATATATATGCACACACACACACATACATATATATAATACTTCGTTTTTTGATATATTAATTATAATGTTCTTAAAGTTCAACCCTAATTTGATTTATTTTCAAAATTTTCGAAATTTTACTATTATTTTTCTCTTACATCACATATTTTAGCCGAACACCTACTAGGCTATATATATTATAGTTGAAAATGAAAATTATGTAAGAGGAAGATAAATGTGAAATTTATTAACATCTTGGAATAAATCAAGTTAGAAGTTGAATTATAAAAATATTGGACAATTAATATATATATATATATATATATATATATATATATATATATATATATATATATATATATATATATATGATACAAAACGATGTAATATTATAAGTTTAGGTACCTAAACTTATATACCCTTAAGAGTATATTCACTTTTCCCATATATATATATATATATATATATATATATATATATATATATATATATATATATATATATATATATATATATACTTCTTTCGTCCCAAAATTATTATCCATATTTGACTTTATAAGTCTCTTTTATTCAACTTTGACCTTAAATAAACTACTTTAGCTTATATAACTTTTTATGCAAAATATATAAATATATTGTTTTATAAATGTATTTTCGTTGTTATAAGTTTCATAAAAAATTATATAATACAAATATAGTTATTTATGGTCAAAGTTGACATGAAAAGATTTCAAAAGTCAAACGTGAACAATAATTTTGGGATGAAGGGAATATATATATATATATATATATATATATATATATATATATATATATATATATAAACATTTCAATTATAAAAAATCAATTAATAACCATTAACAATAAAAAGAAGAGAAAATGACAAAAATAGCCAATTACACTAATTGCATTACAAAAATAGCCAAAAAAAATCGGGATTACATATTTAGCCACCCATTTCGCAGATGAGAAGGTCCCATCTGCGAAATGGGCATCTCATCTGCGAATGTACAAGTGCCTGAAGCACAGTTGTGCTTCAGGCACTTGTACATTCGCAGATGAGATGCCCATTTCACAGATGGGACCTTCTCATCTGCGAAATGGGTGATTTTTAGGTATAAAAACGTTTTTTTTTTTTTTTTTTTTTTTTTTTTCATTTTCACCATTCTCTACACAAAAACTCTCTCTAACTTTGGGCTTCTCTCGAAATTTTGGCTAGTTTTTGAAGAAAATGGAGGATTATGTCAACAATCCCGTAAATATGGTTAGATTTTAACTCTTTTAATGTTTAAAGTTATTTTTTTTTTAAAGTTAATTTTGTTATGTTTGATAGTTTTAGTATATTTTTAGTATACTTGAAGTTTAAATGCAAGTAGAGACAAGTAGAGACTGCGTAGATAATGTTTACAATTTGTTATTTTTGTAGTTTTTTTAGTTGTTGTATAACCTGAAATCTTGTAAATTTTTATCCTATAATTGTTTATATAAACTGCAAAATAGTTGTTTGTATATATATTTGTCGTATAACATTTGTATAAGTTGAAAATTTGTCGTATATATATTGTTAGAAATTGTTTTTATTTGTCGTATAAGCTGAAAAATTTGTATAAAGTAGTCGTATAACTTGCAAAATTGTTAGTTTGGTTGTCGTTTTATTTTTAAATTTTTTTGTTTATATGGTTATATAATGTTAGTTTTAATTAGAAAGATAAAAATTGTTTATATATTTGTCGTTTAAGTTGAAAATATGTTTAAGTTGAAAATATTTATATAATTATGTATGATATTGTTTTCTATCGTAAATATATTTGTTGTATAACTTGGAAAATTGTTTATATATGTGTATGTTATTGTTTTTTATCGGGGAAATATATATATTAGTAATTAAGAAAGTATTTGCAGTTCGTAATCATATATTTAAAAAAAAATATATTTTTTAGTTATCTAATTTGTTTTTGTGTTTTTTTTTGCAGCATGATTTTAGTTTAATGAATACGAAAGCCTTTGCGAACCTAAAAGGCTCTGGCGGTAACATATGGGAAGTCTTTGAAGTTTTAGATGATGCCCGGCGTGCTATTTTCAGAAATACCGTCTTTGGCTATTTTATTGATGTCCCTCGTTTACAAGGGGACGCTTTATTGTTTCATAAAATGTTCCTTCATCAGATCCGGCCGGACCCTGTTTTATCTCCAGATGGAATAAAACGTTTATATTTTCGAGTAGGCAATACCAAAATGGTTTATGGGCCGGAAGAGTTTTGTTTGATTACCGGCTTCAATTTTGGGGAGTATCCAAAAAACATTGGGAGAAAAGGGTCGGAAAAATTAATAAGCAGTAAAAAAAGATGTTTACTGCGTGAACGGCTATTTCCGGACCATACTAATAGTTCGGTGAAAATCGGCGACCTGAAAAGTTTAATTTTAAATCAAACATTCCTAGCACTTGACGACCTTGATGCAGTTAGAGTATGTTTGATATACATTTTGTGTGAAGGTTTTTTGGGCAAAGAAGTTAACGATCGGGTGCCACAAGATTGGTTTTATTTGGCTGAGAATTTGGATCTCTGGAATAGGTATATTTTCTTTACGTTAAAAGTTCTATTTTATTAAAGTTATAATTTATATAATAATCAATTTTGTTTTTTTGTTTTGTTAGCTTCGCTTGGGGTAGCTATCTATGAGATTTTACTTATGTTGACCTTGAGGATACGTGGAATAAGATACATCATTATTTATCACTTCCTGAGCGTGGTCAAACTTTAAAGTATTCCGTCTCAGGATTTACGGCTCCAATTAGGGTATAAAAATTTTCTTATATTTAAATTGTTTTATTGTTATATTTTTTATTTTAATTTTAACTTTTATTACTGTTATTGTACAAAATTGTAGATATGGATATATGAGATGATTCCGGCTGTTCGTGCATGTGAATTTGCATTAAGAAAAAATAAAGACTTGCCTCGGATGAAAAGATGGAGCGGAACAAAAAAATTGAAATGGGTTGACGTGAACAAGATTTGGTCAAAGATGCAGGTTTAAAAGTTAATTGTTTTTTAGTCAATAACAAAAGTATCATGTGTGCAGCATATAACCATTTGGTACCGACTTTTGATGGAGAGACGGTTTGAGAGCGACCGACATACAATAATGCCTCCAAATTTTTTTGTTTCTCATGCTTTGGAAGAAGGACAGGACTGGAGGGCGTTTATGGCTGGTATTGCTACATACCCCAACTTCATGGTTGCTTGGTGGGATGTTGATACGGTAAACTTAATAGTTTATATTGAAAATAATATCGTTTTTTTGTTATGTTTTTGTATTGTGATGTTTTTGTATTGTGATGTAAATAAACATAATTTTATTTTCTGATCCTTATACAGGTCTTATTGCCGATTCATTCATCCCCTAATCATTGGCTATTTGGGGAACTACGATTAGCGTCAATGGAAGTGCATATTTATGACAGTCTTGGTAGAGGTGCTTATGAAAAATTCAAATCCGAAGGAATCTTTTCCAAATTTGAACGTCGGGTGGCAAATTATTTGGACAAGATTAAGTATTGGGCGCGGAGGAACATCCCAAGGATTCCATTGAATATGCAATTCATTTATGAAGAAAACGTTCCCCAACAAAGTAGTCATTTGGGAGATTGCGGTGTTTTTCTTTGTATGTTTATGGAGCAATTGGTTTCAGGTCAACCAATACGTGTTCTTATTGACCCAAAGAACGCAGCTTTAGAGTTCCGTCTCCGGATGGCAAAAATTATTTGGGGGTCTAGTCTTGCTCCTCTGTAGTTGGATTATATAAATGTATATACAAATTAATGTTGGATTTCATTATTAGTTTATCTTTAGAGTTTACTCAACGGATGACAAAAAATATAACGTTACGACAATTACAACAATTTAATGACCTACTAATTACTTATCAATAAATTCAACATAAGAACGACCACAACATTTGTTTTAACGTTACAAATACAACAATTTATTGACCTAACAACTTCAAAACCATAAAAAAAATATTGAAAAGCTTACAACTTGTAAACAAGAACTGCCAAGAACAACACCCAACTACAAACCAACGCTATCTTTAACTTCTTATTTTCTGATTGAAAGAGCTTATTAGAGTTAGCTACTTTAGCTATTACCATAGAAGATTGGTCCTTGTCTTCATCAACCCAACTGATAAACCCGCATTTTGGTCCCTGTTAAATTTAATATCCACAGTAAGAAAATAAATTTGTGTCATGTAAACACGAGGGTTTAAATTTGAATGACGGTAAGAACATGATACCAAATACGGGCAAGCGTAGAACAATCTTCCTGGGTTTTTAGTTGTACCCGAAATCCTAACGATACGTTCTCCTCCACAATTGCAGTATGCCATTAGCCTTCTTATTCTTTTAAATCGGAGTTACTTTCTCAGTTAAATTTTTTCATAATGAGTGACACCCATTTATAGAATAAATCATATTACGGACAATTCTTTTTGACTATGAAATAAACTGGTTTGACTATGAATTCAAAAAGTTCAACTATGGAATGCAGACAAGTACATTCTGTAGTATTGTCATGTCGGTCAGTGAAATTTGACTATGAAATGAACTGGTTTGACTATGAATTCAAAAAGGTCAACTATGAAATGCTGACAAGTACATTCTGTAGTATTGTCATGTCGGTCAGTGAAATTTGACTATGAAATGAACTGGTTTGACTATGAATTCAAAATGTTCAACTATGAAATGCATACAAGTACATTCTGTAGTATTGTCATGTCGGTCAGTGAAATTTGACTATGAAATGAACTAGTTTGACTATGAATTCAAAAAGGTCAACTATGAAATGCAGACAAGTACATTCTGTAGTATTGTCATGTCGGTCAGTGAAATTTGACTATGAAATGAACTGGTTTGACTATGAATTCAAAATGTTCAACTATGAAATGCAGACAAGTACATTCTGTAGTATTGTCATGTCGGTCAGTGAAATTTGACTATGAAATGAACTGGTTTGACTATGAATTCAAAATGTTCAACTACGAATTTAAAGGGTTAAACTATGAATTTTGATCAGTAGAGATACAATATCTTCTATTTATAATTCCATTTGTGTGATCATTGTAGAGCACAATTATCGGTATTGAAAATGAGTAGTCACAGCCAAAGAACCTTTTCTCAACTACCAATTTTCTTGCATAACCTTCAAAGAACAAATCCTAATACCTTCACAGCCATTAAGAAAACCGATAACAACCGCTTTCAATTCTGTTTTGTGGCTTTAGGTTGCGTGGTATAACATACTTCTTTTATTGAGTTATACAATATTTCATGGTAATGTATGTCGATTAATTCTTACATAACACTAATATGTGTTCGTTTTTATGTAGATTCGTACCTTCCTTAGGTGCATGATACCGCTAATATATGTGGGTTATTTACCCCTTCTTGGGAGCTTTCTGACAACAATGTACTTCGCAGTGGCTTTAGATGGAAATCATGAGCCACTACTCTTAGCACTTGGTTTGGGAACCTTACAGTGTGAAGAATCATGGAGATGGTTCATGATGAGGTTAAGAGATTGTTTAGGTGAGGACACATAGGTTGGTTTCATAAGCAACATGTGTGATAACATAGACTTTGGTGTTGACAGTGCCTACCCGGATTCCTATCATGGATATTGTCCTAAAGATATAGCTCGAAAGATACGTGAGTCTATCGGACATAACAATACGGAAGTCGAATCGTTGTTTTGGAAGTCATGCAATGCATATAGCGTTGATGATTTTTACTTGTGTTTCGAAAGGTTGCAAAGTACATGTAGGCAACCACCTTTCTGCACCTTGCTTATGAGTCCAATTTACTGGCTTGACGATATACCGATTTCAAAATGGACAAGAGCATTTTTCCCAAAAATACGTTACAATGTTAAATCGATTGACGTCCCTGAAATTTTGCAAATTATATCCTCACGTGAGTTTCCTATAACAACGATAATTGAGTTAACCACCACGTCGATAAGATCAAAGTATGCTGAACGGGCCGAACTGGCTGGTAAGGGAGATTGTTATATTTTGTTTTTTTTATTGTGCTGCTATGTTTATTAAAATATCAAATTTTACAGGGAGGTTGTCTGGTGGGTTGACCCCTTACGTTGAGAGTAAGGTTCAAAAAAGTCTCAGCAAGTCTTACAATTGTAATGCAAAACGTTTGTATGGGGATACATTTGAAGTCCATGACACTTTTGCCACCAGCAACGTACAACTTGAACGAAGGGTATGTAGTTGTGGTAAATGGCAAAAAAGCGGTATACCATGTGGCCACGCTATAGCATGTCTAAGAACCCGTACATCTGAGTCCATTCAGAGAATGGTTGAATACAAGTTCACTAATTATGTGTATCGAGTTGCATATGGATCTGAGTTGGTGAATGGTATACCATCATATGAGCATTGGGAAATACCAAATGAAACGGTGGTCCTGTTACCTCCCTCAATGCAGTAGTTATTCATGTAGCACATTTATGTTTTATGTAGTATTATGTATTAGTTTTTTATGTACTCCGTTTTTATTTTACTGCTGTGTTACGTATTAGTTATCCATGTACCCAGTTTATTTTTTATGTCGTATTATGTGTTAGTTATTTATGTACCCCGGTTTTATTTTATTGCTTTCTAAATATTGGCTATTGAGGGAACAACATACATTAAAAGAAATGGACGTTTATTAAATAGTAACGACTAGACACATACAACAACAAGCAACTTAAATAACGAAAAACAATTAACTTAACCAACATGCATATTAAAAATAAGGGACATTCTTTAAAACATTCCATGCATCTAAGTGGGTAAACTCGCTACCATCGTATTGAAAGCGGTATAGTTCCAAAGCCACCTGCCGTAGAATGTCTTCATCCGTATTTGCATGTTCGTTATCCAACTCGTTATAAATACGTTGAAATTGTTTCACCTTCATTTTCATATCCAGAAACTTCGCTTTGACATCTCTTCTTCTTCGATATTGAGTGCGGTTCATTAAATGGTGAAACAAATGACAGACATGAGACCAAAATGATCCAGCACGAACTTGTGGGGGACCCGGTGGAAAATCCACCTCTACAGTTGTAATCCAAGCTTGAACCAAAGCGACCTCCTCTGCGTTCCTCCATATACGTGGTGAGTCCATAATTGCAAGGAGGGAAGTAATAGAATACAATTACAACGGATATTGAAATCTATTTATAACGACTCCTTACTTTCCTGGTGCAATGAGTTGTCAACTCAAACAGCAATGTATTGTGTTGTCATTCAACCGGGGATGAATTGTCAACTCGAACAGTGATATGTTGTGTTATAAGTATAGTACACTGCATTCGTCAGTTAATTTTGACTATGAATTGCAGACATATTAGAAGTTTGGACTGCGATTTTGTGTAGAAACTACTATAAATTGACCCTAAGTTACATGCAAAACGTTATTAAATTAACCAATATAGTTGTTCAAATATTGTTTTTTAGATTCTACCCTCTTTGTTTCAATCCAAATGACTTCTATATCATGGAGCAATGAAGAGTTCTTGGTTCTTACACATGCTTATATTCATGTGTACGAGACAAGCAAGTTGAATGATCCAATATTTTGGAGCCGTCTAACAAATATTTTCAATGCTGAAAACCGAATGGCTACAAGAAACGATCGTGACGAACTAGACATCTTAGCAAGATGGTATGAAATGAAAACCGAAGTTCTATTATTCAACGATCTTTATACCAAAATTGACGACACCCGTTTAAATGCTACTGAGGATGTCATCTTGGAAGCTGCTAAGGAGGAATACAAGTCATTAAGTAACGGGTTGGAATTCTAGTTTGAAGCCCCTTGGAATATTTTGAAATATATCCCGTTTGTTTAAAATCTATTTTAGTTTATTATTTGAGTACTAGGTTATTTTCATGTATTTCGTATGTAATTCGTATGTATTTCATATGTTTAAAATATATTTTAGTTTAGTATGTGAGAAACTCGTATGATTAAGTTGAGTTAATATATTTTAGTTTATTATGTAAGAAACTCGTATGATTAACTAGAGTTAATAAATGGCCATTGCATTAGTTATCAAAATATATTAGAATACATTAGTAACAAGATTCCATGAACCATTAAAACATCACAACAATTACATGAAAAAAACGACATAATACGATCAAAGCATTAACGTAAAACACAAGTCCATGGCTTATTCTTAACACAAATTAGAGCGGTCTACTTGAAATACTGTTTATCTCTAACAACCTTCCAAACTTCCTCATATTCGAAGTCTCTGCCTTCATGCTCAAAGATGTAAAACTCTGTAACAACTTCCAAGAACTCTTCTTCGTCACGACAACGAACATTGTTACGTTTCGCATAACTACATGCTCGATTGAACCATGTCACTTCCTCCTTTACATCCGTCTACTTAGTAACAACATCTGATTTTTCTCTTTTTTGCCCTTCTCCCATCTCATGGTTAAACAAAGATGTGATGCGACTCCATTCATCACCAATTAGGCAATGCGGGGGAGCAAGTAACGGTTCACCATCCTTAACACTTAGCCAGCACCGTGTTAGAACTAACACCTCGTTTGTCGTCCATGGCCTTTCAGAATTGGAACCAGGTACTTCATTCGAAGAACTTGCTGCATTCGAAGACATTTCTAATAATGGGAATTCGTTTCGTTTAGGTGATTTGGGTGTTTGGTTTATAGATCTTAAACATCTATTTATATAAATAAATAGACTATGAAATAATACTTTGACTATGAAATGGTTATATTTGGACTACGAATTTCAGCTTTATGCAGTGTTTTGTCATGTCAAACTGTCATTTATCTCTTGTCACTTAAGGGACCCACTGGGATGTGCAGGTTACTACAGTGACTTGTCATTACTGTCTAGTCATTTCAAAGTTGGACTTCTCATTACTATCTAGTATGTATAAATACCACTTATTGCTCTAGTTTAATACAACATCGATTTTATTATGAGTTCCTCACACAAATTCGAAATTTGCTCATGCAACGAATTAGATTGTTACTACTGTGATTCGGTAGACCCTTTTTTTACACCCTCTTCAGCCGGGTCATATATGTCACATGAAAATTTTGAAGAATTAAAGAAGGCTGAAGCACAACAAGAAGAGGACAAAGAGTCATCCCGACTTCTCACTCAACTTGCTAATGATATAGGTTCGGAATGCAAACAAGCTGAAGAATGGATTGACCTTAATAAAAACAAAATCAAAGAGCATAAAGATTGGATAAAAAAGAGTAAGAAGGCAATCAAAACGGCTTGCTGAGAAGGATGAGCAGTTGATACACATTATGGTAAAAAAGGATCGTTTCGAAGACAAAATGAGAATTAGGGATGACTATATAACAATGGAGAAAGAGAAGTACCCGTTGCAGTTCCCTGAGTTTAAAAATTAGTTATAAAGTTGTTGTAATATTATCATGAAACAGATTAGGTTGCCAAAGGATCGTTTGTTGTTTTTTTTTAAATAACATGTTGTAACTGTTAAAATAAATCTGCAAACTATATTTTATAATATAAAGGCTTCATTCATTGTTATAATCAACAAACTTAACTAAAATATGAAAGCATAGCAATGTCTTGTAAAAGTTAATAAAAATATTACAATACATAATAAGCTAACAACTCGTCATTACTCTTAATTTCAAGGTTGTTTTATATCAAAATCAGCGTTATGGGTTTGTGAGCAACCCGCTGAACCACCAATATTATATGCCATTTCTGCAGTAGAAATTATGTGACCTGCTCTGCTACCAGACGCCCTTCTAGTACAATTATTTCTCGTGTGTCCTAGTTGACCACATGTAGAACACTCTTTTATAATTGGACCCTCGCCTTGGGATGGAATGCGGTCTGTGTTTCTTGGCCTGCCTGGCTGACGTTGATCCATTATAGGTGGCTTAACAATCATCAAATCATCGGGGATCTCCCATTCGGATGGCTTCGGCAGAGGGTTTATTGATTCCTCATATGTTTTCCTCAGTGTTTCGGTAAAGTAAGCATTTAATGCAAACCTCGAGCAGTCTTGGTAATTGTTCACTGTTAAACATCTTATGACATGACCACAAGGTATCCCATCAAGTTGCCAATGCCTACATGTACATGTCATATGTTGAAAATCAACAATCACATTTTGTGCCCCCTTTTTGACCTCGCATTTCGTATTTGAGATCATGCGAACATCCCATTTGGTAAAAATTTTCTTGTTTTCTTTTACAACTTCATCCGCCCAAGGGGTAAGTGTTGTTGTTGCTTCCGCTAAAAAAACAGCCAAAATGAAGAAGTTAAAATCAATAACATCGAAACTAATAAAACATTAATATTACAAATTTACGTAATACCTGCAAAGTTACATCTTTGAAACCACCATTGTTGCATTGTAGCACGAAAAAAATCAATCAACATAAGTATTGGCACCTTACGTGCGTGTCTAGATAATGCATTTATAGACTCCGCACTGTTGGACGACATAAGATTGTATCGGTTCCCTTTAAAATGTGCCCTTGACCAGGTTTCTGGATTTATACTTTTTAAGTACTCCCATACTGGTTCTTTTGTCTTTTTCATAACATCCATGGCAGCATCAAAAGCATCAACTGTGTACGCCCTACACGCCTCCCAAAAAATTCCTTTAACCGTCTTACTCTTGCCGAATCTAGATATTATGTTGAAATACAAATGGACACCACATATTCCATGATGAGCGTGAGGAAAAATGTTGGCAACGGATGTTGCTATAGATGGAGACCTATCAGATATAATTGTAAGCTCCTGCATATTTCCTATGCAATCACGTAGTTTTTGAAAAAACCATGTCCAAGAATCAGTACACTCATTTTTGCATATACCATATGCAACCGGTAATATTTGATTTTGTCCGTCTTTAGTAACTGCAAGTAGCATGGTACCTTTGAACTCGCCCTTTAGGTGAGCTCCATCTACTACTAGGGTCGGCTTACAAAAATTGACAAAAGCTCGTACCTACAATACATTGTATATCTATTCAAATACACCAAAATAAATATTAAAAAAAAATTAGAACATGATAATACTAACCGAGCAACCGAGTGCGACGTACAAAAACTCAAACCGATCATCAGCATCTGTTTTAATATGTGTGACAGTACCCAGATTATGTTTGGCCAAGTTGTGACAATATGCCGGAAGTTTGGTAAAAGAATCCTCTTTCGTACCCCTTAACGACAACAATGCATATTGCTTCGCACGCCATGCCTGATGGTATGAGATATTGATATTCAATTGAGCATTCATATCATTAACAATTTCTTTTCCCCGATAAACTCTACTATAGTCTTCAGCCAAAACATCAGCAACATATTCACCCAAAACATATTTGTTTGCTTGTTGATGATTAGGTTGCAACAATGTTGAAGAACATGTGTGTACATCAACAAATTTATTTACTTGGAAAAGTCGATCACTATTTTTAATTGCTTTTGCTCTTAGTAACCAAGAACAATTTTTCGAAACACACACAGCTTCATACCTTGATTTGGTGGATCTACTTGTCCTCGTCTGGAAACCTTCTAGAAGACATTTTTTACCAATACACCTCTTTAAAAGTTCTTTGTTTTTAAATATACTCTCACATTGAATCTTTTGAAGATTAATGTCTACCATCTGTGTTGGGATATCTTCATTATTATCAACTGGCCATGCTGGTACAGGGGGCATACCGTGAAAAAGGTTATCGGGATACTTAGCTTTAACTTCATCACCCAACTCATCTCTATCGGAATTACTTTGTAGCTCGGTTATATCTAAACATACATCACCAACATCAACATAATGCCCGTAAACATGATTTTTTTCATTTTTTTGAGTTGAATTTTTTTTCTTTTTAGTTTTATCTACCACACGCCTATTCATAAGTTTAACTTCTTGTTCGGCAAAATCATCACAACGACCACCAACATGATTAAGATATGTACCAACTGATGGGTTTTAGCCATAAGAACTTTCCTATGTGCGCATGCAAAACCCTAAAGCTTGGATCTAGGCTTTCTACTAAACATGCTTTTCTTCCAAGACTTCTAATGACTAATTAGGTTAAATAACAACATTGAAACAGATCTAGAATCATACCTTTGAGTTCCTTGTTGATCTTGAGGTCTTGGAGCTTCTAGAGTCACAAGTGTCACTCCTCTAATGGCTTACAAACACCAATAGCAATAAGAATGATTTAGGAGAGAGGAGAGGGGAGGAATTTCGACCAGAGGTTCCTTACTTTAGGTTAAGTGTCGAATTCCATCAGCCATAGGGTCTATTTATACTTGTAGACTCCTTAAGGGTTACAACCTAAACCCTAATTGGATAATCTTCTCTTAAGGCTATCCAAATCCATTCCATAGATAACTCTAATGGACGATTTTAGCTATCCTAAAACCTCTAGAATCCGTCCATAGCTTATCCAAATGGATTTACAGTCTAAAGCTTAACTATCAAACAATTGACAGTTTATACCCCTTTATTTAATTAATCTCTTTAAGTCACCAAATTAATTCTAATTAATTCTATGACTTATATTAATCAAATAACAAATATATTATTCATAATAATATTTACTCTCTCTTAATAAATCATCCTATCAAGTTGCTATGATGAAGGCAACCCAAAAGGACCATGCACAACCAGATCAAATACTTGCCTAATATAGTTGCAGCCTTAGACACTATTCCAACAGTCTCCCACTTGGATAAGTCTAGTAACTATATTTACAAGTACAATTCGGTTTGCAATCATAGCTCTCAAAGACGCTGTCAACTCTGATCTAATCAATCTTGTCCTTTAGATAAGGGAACGTACAGTCCTCTGTTAGATATCATGCTGACAATCCTATGGAATGGTTAGTCACGCATTTAGGTTTCTCGATCTCTGATTTATTTGACATAGAACTTAATCGAACACATCAATTCAATTCTGACCGGGCCCGGCACATAAGTCAAATCCAATCATCGAGCGGCCGAGATATCGCTTTTACCTTCTTAGATAAAAGTTACAGATAAACTTTGACTTATATGCATTTACTTATTCATTTACCAACTATACACAACAATACGTTTTATAACATCAAGTTACTGATGCGTTTTCGTATTATCAATGTACAATCAATTAACAAATAATAAACCATATATCTAGGTTTTAAGACTATATGATATTATCGTCTTGCGATCACCTTTTATTATCGTATTCCATAAGGTCATTCCAGCAAGCGCGGGTTTATTCCAATGCTCAAAGCTAGTTCATAAGCACTCATGAACGTTGCAGCAATCCTTTGCTATGTCTAACACCATTTAGACATTCTACACACCAATTCATGACAATCTTCTTTCATATCTACTTCCAACATATGAACGATTGTGGACCATTTGAATAATTCGATTATTCCTAATAAACTCAATTATTCTGGAAGTCAAAACATGCAAAGTGAAACAATAGGTAAACAATTAACATAAGATAGTAACATTACTCATAAATAAAACTCCTTTATTTAATCATCAAATGTCAATTACATTTATCTATTACACGTTTCAAATTCTATCTAATCTACGCTAATATCATCCTTCAGCCCAATACTCCTAACATGCTGCAAGTGCTTAACCCTACTCAGTCCCTTCGTAAGCGGATCTGCTGGGTTATCTTCTGATGATATCCTCTTCACTACGAGTTTTCCTTCTTCTACACGATGTCTAATGAAGTGATACTTTCTGTCGATATGTCTTGATCTACCATGATCCCTCGGTTCCTTGGTTAAGGCAACCGCGCCTTCGTTATCACAGAAAATCTCCATTGGCTCCTTTATGGCGGGTACAACTCCAAGATCACCGATGAAGTTCTTTAGCCATATTGCCTCCTTCGACGCTTCGCTCGCTGCAATGTACTCTGATTCGCACGTTGAATCAGCTACGGTTTCCTACTTGGAACTCTTCCATGTCACTGCTCCTCCATTTAGGGTAAAGACCCAGCCCGACTGCGAACGGTAGTTGTCCCTGTCGGTCTGAAAACTGGCGTCACTATACCCTCGCACCTTCAAGTCATCACTCCCTCCGAGGACTAATAACCATTCCTTCGTCCTCCGAAGGTACTTAAGGATGTTTTTCACCGCAATCCAATGTGCTTTGCCAGGATTCCCTTGATATCTGCTAACCATGCTCAAAGCGAAGGCTACATCAGGGCGAGTACAAGTCATAGCGTACATGATTGAGCCAACTGCGGAAGCGTATGGTACTCGACTCATTTCTGCTATTTCAGCTTCGGTACTCGGACTTTGAGTCTTACTCAATTTGGCATTACTTTGTATCGGTAGTTCTCCCTTCTTTGAGTTTTCCATACTAAAGCGTTTTAGTACTTTCTCTAAGTAAGTATTCTGACTAAGTCCAATTAGTCTCTTACTTCTTTCTCTTACTATCCTTATTCCCAAAATGTAAGAAGCCTCTCCGAGGTCATTCATAGCGAAGCATTTCCCGAGCCAGGACTTAACTTCCTGCAGAGTCGGGATGTCGTTTCCTATGAGTAAAATGTCATCGACATATAGAACGAGGAAGCTTACTATACTCCCACTGGCTTTGACATATACACAAGATTCGTCTTCGCTTCGTACAAATCCAAACTCTTTGACTTTCTCATCGAAGCAAAGATTCCATCTGCGAGATGCTTGCTTAAGTCCATAAATGGACTTCTCAAGCTTACACACTCTATCCGGATGCTTCGGATCCACAAACCCCTCTGGCTGAGCCATGTAAACATCCTCAGCCAACTTTCCATTAAGGAAAGCGGTCTTGACATCCATTTGCCAAATCTCATAATCATGAAACGCGGCAATTGCTAGCATCACTCTTATAGATTTAATCTTCGCAACTGGTGAGAAGGTCTCATCATAGTCAACTTCGGGAGTTTGAGTAAAGCCCTTTGCGACCAATCGCGCTTTATATGTGTGTACGTTCCCATCCACGTCGGTCTTCTTCTTGAAGATCCATTTGCACCCAACGGTCTTGCGTCCGGGCACGTGATCAACCAAATTCCAAACTTGGTTATCATACATGGATTGGATCTCGCTATCCATTGCCTCTTTCCACTTTACAGACTCCGGGCCTGCCATGGCTTCCTTATAGCTATTAGGTTCATCAAGGTTTACTAGTGTACCATCACTAATATACGTGTCCCCTTCGGTAGTAATATGAAAGCCATAAAACTGGGGATGAACTCTAACTCTATCGGAACGTCTAAGAGGTAAGGATTCGTCAATCGGTTCAACCGGAGTTTCCTCCTCGGGTTGAACGCCAGCGGTAGAGGTTCCTTCATCTATCGATTCTTGAATCTCTTCAAGTTCGATTTGCCTCCCATTGTCTCCTTGGCTTATGAGTTCTCTCTCTCGGAAAACTCCTTTCCTCGCAACGAAGACAACATTGTCCTTCGGTCTATAGAAGAGATATCCAAAGGATGTCTGCGGGTAGCCGATGAAAATACATCGCTCACTTCGAGGTTCAAGCTTGTCGTGAGTATCTAGTCTTACGAAAGCCTCGCAACCCCAAACCTTGATATGTGCCAACGAGGGAGCTTTCCCCGTCCACATCTTGTGAGGTGTTTTGGCAACCTTCTTAGTAGGGACTCGGTTAAGGATATGGGTGGCAGTCTCTAAGGCATACCCCCAAAAAGAGATAGGTAGTGAAGTACGACTCATCATAGAGCGAACCATATCCAATAAGGTTCGATTACGCCTTTCTGCCACACCATTCAACTGTGGTGTCCTAGGAGGCGTCAATTGTGAAACTATTCCACACTCCTTGAGATAATCATGGAATTCAAGACTTAGGTACTCTCCTCCTCGATCGGATCGAAGCATCTTGATTTTCCTGCCCAATTGATTCTCCACTTCATTCTTGAACTCTTTGAACTTTTCAAAAGTTTCTGACTTTTGCTTGATTAAGTAGATATACCCATATCTACTATAGTCATCGGTAAAAGTCACATAGAAGCGGTTCCCATCCTTCGTGGTTGATCTAAATGGTCCACATACATCGGTATGTATTAGGTCCAATAGACCCTCGCCCCTTTCACATGTACTCGTGAAGGGTGATTTAGTCATCTTTCCAAGTAAGCAAGACTCGCATGTGTCATCTTCGCTAAGGTCGAATGACTCCAACACTCCATCCTTTTGGAGTTTGGCTATGCGTTTCTTGTTGACATGTCCAAGACGACAATGCCACAAGGATGCTTTATCCATACTAGTGGAAGAATCAATATTCAAGACATCATTTCCTAAGTTATCAACAATCATAATAGTTTCATATATTCCATTACATGGTATAGCTTCAAAGTAAAAGACACCATTTAGATAAGCTAAAATAGAACCATTCTCATTATTAAAAGAAAATCTATATCCTTGTCTATATAAACCATGAAATGAAATGATGTTTCTTGCCATTTCTGGCGAATAGCAACAATTGTTCAAATCTAAAACTAAACTATTCCTAAGCACTAAGGAATACACTCCAATCTTGGTCACAGGCGACGATCTTCTGTTCCCCATGATTAGATTGATCCTTCCTTGCTCCACATCCCTACTTCTTCTTAGTCCCTGCACATTAGAACAAATGTGATAACCACAACCGGTATCAAGAACCCAAGAAATAGCATGATTAGAATCATTAGATTTGATTGTATATATACCTGCGAAAGATGGCTTGATCTTTCCTTCTTTGATTGCTTGCAGGTAATCCGGGCAGCTTCTCTTCCAATGTCCTATCTTGTGGCAGTGGTGGCACTCTGCCTCCTTCGGGTTAGAGCAGGGCTTAGCGGGATCAACTTTGGTCCCACTAGAAGAGGCACCATCTCGGGCTTTCACCTTGCGATAGTTCTTCGATGAAGCTTTCCTCTTCTTTCCCTTCCCTTGTCCAATAGCCAAGACAGGAGCAGCGGGCGGATTGGGAGTGGGTGCAACAGACTTGTCCTTGAAGTTGCTCTCAGCAACCCTCAAGAGACCTTGGAGCTTGCTTAGGGTGACCTCTTCTTTGTTCATGTGGTAGGTCATCCTAAATTGGTTGTACATCGGGGGCAAAGAGTGAAGCACCATGTCGATCGCCAAATCCTCACTGAAGTCAACATTTAACTTGCGAAGGCGGTCGACATACCTTTGCATCTTTTGCAAGTGCACGGTAAGAGATTCTCCATGACCCATCTTCGCGGAAATCATGTTAGTGAAAATCTCGTACCTCTCTTGTCTCGCGTTTTGGTGGTACCTCTCCAATAAGTCTTGATGCATCTCGTACGGGTACATGTCCTCGTAGGACTTTTGGAATTCGGAGTTCATGGTAGCGATCATGATGCAATGTACCTTCGTTGCATCTCGCTCATGAGTTTCAAAGGCGGCGATTTCGGCTGGAGTAGCGATTTCGGTGTTGATTTTCTCGAGCTTCTCATCAAGGACATACTCCTTGTCCTCATAGCGAGCAATGGTGCGAATGTATCTTATCCATTCGCTAAAGTTCGTTCCATCGAAGGTGACCTTTTGGCAAAGGCTCATCAACGTGAAAGAACTAGCAGCAGCGTTGTTTGCGTTCGACATCTATAATTAGAAAAGGACAAAGATAGATTAGAATAAGAATCCCTAATTATCACCCAATAAGAAAATTAGGGCTAGGATCCAACAATAACATTTACATATTAGAAAAGGGATGCCGTAATCTAACATGCAAATAAATTGAAGGTAAGTGAATGACGATTCACTAATTCTCCATCACAAAAACCTAAACTATTAGCCCTAAGTGTTTTTGAGAATTCCTAGGTTCGGATGAGATTCATTGAAACTATTCAATGGCATGTTTAAATCTCGATATGCCCCTCTAGTTTGTGACTGGGATACCGAGGATCACAAAGCGGGTGTGAATTACCATGCAAATTCACATGGTGCCTTCATTGTAACGATCACCTATTCGATGTGCCGGTAAACCACACACGCTCCATCGAACTGTGATAAACAATGAATCACCCTTTGCCACCTTCGCTTAGAACCAATTAGTGTGCCGGTAAACCACACACGCTCCACTAACATCTTAGCAAGGTGCAAAGTGTAATTTCATGGGATTGCATCAATTCACTTTTCCTAAAGTAACTAAGATTGGGAAATTTTAGAATATGTGTAGTTACTTTATATTTCTTGTTATACTTTTAATGAGAGGATGAGGTTGCCCTATCCTACCCGTTCGGCTAACGACCCTCCACCAATCAAGCAAGCGGTGGGTGTGAGTGTACACCCATTAAGCGCCATTTTATAGGCCGCAACCTTATACCCACCTTATAGATTGGCTTCGTGAATGAGGCCTACTAACGGTAAGACTATCATTTAGTTATACATATATATATATATATATATATATATATATATATATATATTATTCTAGTAATATCATATTAGTATAGGGTTGTATTTTAAAACTTTTAAAATCTAGGGTTTTGAAATTTAAGTTGTCTAAATTAAAACTTTTAATCACAAATATAAATTTAAAACTTGAGGGCAAGTTTTAAACATTTAAAACATGGAGGATCAAATAACAAATAATTCCAATTAACAATTAATATCCTAATTATCTATATTTGATTTATTCAAGATTTCTTTGAAAGATAATTACCAAAATAGTTAAATAATTAATTAATTATCATATAAGGAAATTAAATATTTAATTAGTTGATAAATATCTTTTTCTAGATCAAGATAATAGTCATATATATATCATAAAATCGGATTTAGATTGATCTATAATGATTAAGGTAAGTTTCCATAAGATAAACACAAAGAAATCCCGAATCTGGCCATTCCTGACGCCTGGACTCGCCGAGTGCACAAAGGGACTCGCCGAGTCAGGCCTACTCGCCGAGTCCACCTTGGGACTCGCCGAGTCAGTGACTCAGAAACCAAAAAATCGAATTTTCAGGTTTGTTTCAGTTAATCAAGCAACAATTTAAAGAAAACCAAGCTAGGCTCTGATACCACTGATGGGTTTTAGCCATAAGAACTTTCCTATGTGCGCATGCAAAACCCTAATGCTTGGATCTAGGCTTTCTACTAAACATGCTTTTCTTCCAAGACTTCTAATGACTAATTAGGTTAAATAACAACATTGAAACAGATCTAGAATCATACCTTTGAGTTCCTTGTTGATCTTGAGGTCTTGGAGCTTCTAGAGTCACAAGTGTCACTCCTCTAATGGCTTACAAACACCAATAGCAATAAGAATGATTTAGGAGAGAGGAGAGGGGAGGAATTTCGACCAGAGGTTCCTTACTTTAGGTTAAGTGTCGAATTCCATCAGCCATAGGGTCTATTTATACTTGTAGACTCCTTAAGGGTTACAACCTAAACCCTAATTGGATAATCTTCTCTTAAGGCTATCCAAATCCATTCCATAGATAACTCTAATGGACGATTTTAGCTATCCTAAAGCCTCTAGAATCCGTCCATAGCTTATCCAAATGGATTTACAGTCTAAAGCTTAACTATCAAACAATTGACAGTTTATACCCCTTTATTTAATTAATCTCTTTAAGTCACCAAATTAATTCTAATTAATTCTATGACTTATATTAATCAAATAACAAATATATTATTCATAATAATATTTACTCTCTCTTAATAAATCATCCTATCAAGTTGCTATGATGAAGGCAACCCAAAAGGACCATGCACAACCGGATCAAATACTTGCCTAATATAGTTGCAGCCTTAGACACTATTCCAACACCAACATCATCATCACCAACATACTTCTAATTCTCGGGATCCACATATTGAATAGGTGAATAACTAACATTAACATTTTCAGCAACACTGTGAAACTGAGGTACACTAGGAGTATTGAAAGTACCTATCGGATCGTTGCTCCCTTTAAAACTGCATAAATTACCAACAACTTCGTTTCCAATTTCACCGCCCCCATTAACCTCCTCAACTTCATCAACCACCACAAACACTTTCACAGCCCTTCCTCCACTACATTTGATTACGTTTATCAACATTCTAACATCCACGTCTTCAACTATAGCTATATAATAATTTAATTCAGGATGGTGGAAACGAAGACTAACTCTATATTTGTCTAACAAACCAATTTTGCTTCTTACCATAGATACAAAATCACTATAACTAATATACTCAGAAAATATCAAAGCAAGTTCAGAAATACCTCCCTGTGGACATATGTATTCCAGATTAGTTCCATTAACTTGCCATCTCCCACCGGTTACAAGACAAACCAAATATTCAATCATTTTTTGAGCAAATTGTAGAGATAGAGAGTATTTCACAAACCAAATAACAACCAAAATGATATTTTTTCTACAAAAGTTTTTATATAGCAAAGCCCATTTCGTAGTCAAACCAATTCATTTCGTAGTCAACCTTAAAAAAAAAAAAATTAAAAAAAATTGCATCATTTCGCAGATGGGACCTATTCCATCTGCGAAATTACCCCTATTTATACCGAAAAAATTAAAAAAAAAAAAAAATTCTCATCTGCTAAAGTACAAGTGCCTAAAGCACAACTGTGCTTCAGGCACTTGTACTTTCGCAGATGAGAAGCCCATTTCGCAGATGGGACCTTCTCATCTGCGAAATGGGTGGCTATATATGTAATCTCGATTTTTTTTGGCTATTTTTGTAATGCAATTAGTGTAATTGGCTATTTTTGTCATTTTCTCAAATAAACCAAAAGAATCAATCCAACTTTAAGAATACATTGTCGGTCAAAGAAAACGTTGTGGATTTCTATGTTGGAGGCGATGATTATACAAAAAAAAAAAAAAAAAACTCATATCATTTTTCTAAATGTATTTTTTAGGTCATGTTTTTATTGAAAAGAAAAACGTGTGTGTATATATATATGAAAAAATATCATAAATGATCCCTGTGGTTATCCAAATCTGAAGATTAGTTTCCGTGGTTTAAAACCTCATAGATGGTCCCTGTATTTTCAAAACTTTTGACGATTGGTCTTTATTGCTAACTCTGTTAAGTTTGTCCGTTAACTGAAGGACATTTTCGTCTTTTCATTACCACAGGGATCATTTATGATGTTTACTTATATATTTTTTTAAATAAAAAGAAAAAACTAAATATAATTATTTTATATGTAAAATCTCTCTCTCTCTCTCTGTTTCTCTCTCTCTCTCTCTCTCTCTCTCTCTCTCTTGTGTCAATGCTCTTTTAAACCATAATCTGCATAGTGAAATTTGACTCTCCTTTAAACCCCTTGCAGTTGGTCGAACAAATCGTCTATAAGAGGTAGAGGGTAACGGTTCTTGACGGTTAGCTTGTTGAGTTCTCTATTGTCGATGCACATACGAAACAATCCGTCTTTCTTCTTCACGAATAAGACCGGTGCTCCCCACGGTGAGAATCTTGGTCTAATAAAGCCCTTGCTGAGCAGTTCGTTAAGTTGACCGGACAGTTCCTGCATTTCAGCTGGTGCTAGACGATAGGGCGATTTGGCTATTGGGGTAGCTCCTGGAACTAAGTCGATTCTAAACTCGACTTGGCGTTGCGGTGGTAATCCTGGTAGTTCCTCTGGAAAGATGTCGGGAAAGTCGCGTACTACTGGAATGTTCTTTAGGTCTTTCGATTCTTTGTTCGTATCAACAACATGTGAAAGGAATGCACGATATTCCTTACACAAGTACTTCTAGGCTTGAATACTTAAGATGATACAAAGGCTTGTGTCGGGTTTGTCAACGTAGATGTGACAACCCAAGTTGTCCCGTTACATTTCTCCGTTACCGTTAACGGAATATTCCAGTTTATAAAAGTTCCGTTAATTAGAGGTCGTCAATTTAATAAACATTCCATTTGTTTACATTTAATATGCCGTTAAGTTGTGATAAAAGGAAATAAAAACACATAACACATATTTCCATTTAGTTGGAAATAGTTAGCTTTTATCAGTATTACCACTAAATCGGGTGTGACCAAAAGCCCCGTCTAACGGCAGTATTGGGTAGAATTCCACTGAGCTCCAACTCCTACCCATATATAAAGGGGAGTAAACCCCATTTCAACCTTTTCCACCCTCTCTCTCTATACTCTCTTTCTAGACCCGTTTTCGCCCCAAATCCGCTACCAAACGCTTCCAAATTGTCATTGTGTGTGTTCGAGTCCTTGCGTGACACCGAACGCCCAACCGGCACCCTCGTCAAACCTACTTACACCAGGTGAGTTCATACCCCTGAATGAACCTTTTAAATGTTTTTACATGTTTTATAGGGGGGAATACAAGTTAAACATGTCAGTTATCATATCAATCACATGTGATTGATAACCCGCATGCACAAGATTTTACGACACTGTACACTGTTTTACTGAATAGGACACTATAATGGTTTTCAAAAGGGATTTCAATTGTTTCAAAACTCTTACTTATACTGTGTTACCTAAATTCATTTTAAACTGATTTATGAAAGATTCCAAAGATTTCTAAAGGTTTCACACTTATTTTGCCAAAGAATACCAAAATGTGATTTTCCTAAGTATAAAGGTTTTTCCAAGATTTTCACGTTATATGCTTCTACTTGTTAGTTACCGCTGCTTCGCTTTCACTTATTTTAAACTCCTACTCGATAACGCTTTCACTTCGCTATACGCTTATATCAGATTTTTGTCTCTATATCGCATATACTTGTAGCCTCTTATACTTGATAGACGCTTTTACTTCACTTATTGTCGTCTCTACTTCGTGATACACTTATACTTGGTACATTTATACTTCACGATTCGATTATCCCACTCTGTATGCTTATACTTCACGACTCGGATATTTCACTGTACGCTTATACTTCACAAGTCGGTTATTCCACACTATACACTTATACTTCACTGTATGATTCCACTTGATACACACTCAAGCGTAGTTAGATGTATGTCTGTGATTGTATAGATGCATATAAATAATGATTGAAGGACTTAGGAAGGCTTGTCCGCCCTATTTCCTTTTCTTCGTTGAGATGTGGTCTGGTGGGATCGGATGTCCATCCGAAGTTCGTTTGATTCATCAGTTATATATTATGTACACAAGCATAGACATATGGGTTTACTTCAGTCAGTTCAGTTATGAGTCTCTACCTCTAGTTCAACACTTACATTAGAAACCCACTATTTGGAAGTCTCTACCCACTATTTGGGATGCATCTTCAGGACACGGCCTTCTCCGTCGTCTAGTTGGTAAGCAGAGTCTCCTGTAGGGAGAGCGGAAATTGTGTGTATAGATCTATACGGGATTGACAACCCCGCACCCAGACTGCTAGCTACAGTCCCGGCCTACCAAGCCAACGGGTGACAAATGTCACATTTTAGACGCTTGTAGGGCGTCTGGTACTCTAGTCAGTATGGTTACGAGTATCCCGGGTTACCTTATAATTCATGGCTTTAAGGTAACGGTATTTCGCTAGCAATTTACACTGTATGCTGGTAATTCATTTTCAGAGTCACACTGTTTTGACCTTACAAGACGTATCTTTCATTTGATACTGTCTGGGGTCTGTTTTCTCTGTTTTAGACCTTACTAGACGCATCATTCATTTGATACTGTCTGGGGTCTGTATCCACTGTATTCACTGTTTCCACTGTATTCACTGTATCCACTGTATTCATTGTTTTGACCTTACGAGACGTATCTTTCATTTGATACTGTCTGGGGTCTGTATTCACTGTTTTAGACCATACTAGCCTTACCTTTCATTTGGTACCTTCTGGGGTTTGAGTCTCTACTTGTTAGACTGAACCAGGCATGTCGTTAGTTCGATACTCTCCTGGAGTCTATGATTCCTTTGCCTTAGTTAGCAGTCCTCACTGCTGAGGCATATGTTATTTCCCTGTTGTCTCTTGCTTTCTTTAATAATCAAATTCAGTATTTTGATAATGATAGCAATTTAGGGAAAACTACTTTTTACCACATAACACTAACCAGTCTTGGTAGAAGGCTGCTTTTATTAAAGAAAATATAGGGTTTTCTGGAAAGAACTCTAATGCAATGTAAACACTTAAATTACTACTTTATAAAGTTATTTGACTAAACGACACTAAATACTTATGAACTCACCAGCATTTGTAAAAATGCTGATACTCGCTTTTCAAATAACTTATATTCTCAGGTCAACAATTAGACAGGTACATCCCGGAGCTGTTGATGAAGATGGCTTAGTACCTTGCTGTACTTATTATATTCACTTGTATTACTTTGATACCTTGTAATGTAACCATGTAAAACTATTACTATTAATGCAATGTTTTGTTGTACTTTGATTACTATAATGCATGTGTTGTGATAATTGACATGACGTCATCCACCCCAGAACGTTTCCGCCGTTCCGGTTTTGGGGTGTGACAGTAGATAATAAGGGTTTCACTAGACGAAAGATTAATGCGAACAACTTTTTCATAACACATGATGTCAGCAAGCTGAAGACTCAACCAAAGTACCAAACCATGCCGATAATGACATCGAAAATTTTAATTGAGACCGGCATGAGGTAGATGGGAAAGGTATGGCTATCTAGTGTTAGAGTACATCCTATGTATATAATGCTAGTGCTCTCAGTTTTCCCATTAGCCATTTCTACAGTGAATGGTTCTTTAAGTGTCACAACTAGGAATTTTGATGTCTTGTAACAACAACAATTGTACCAACTGTAAACCAACAATGTGAAAGCATGCATGATGCTTATTCAATAACAACAAAACTTCAATCAAACACTTTATACAAGCACTTCAAATAGTCAAAAAAGAATTGGAAACCCTAGAAATCCCGGTTTAAGTCCATTATGGACTAAGAATTTCCTTATTGGGCCTAATGGGCCAATAAGGTTCCAATTTGATTATTTAGGGCTTAGAACTCTTAAATAGGCTCTAATTGGACCCACTTCCATTTATTTTAACATTTTGGGCCATAATGGGCCTAGAATGAAATAAAATACCCTAATTGGACCCATATACATGAAACTTAATATTTTGGGCCTTATAAGCCAAAAATGAACTAGGTTATCTTTAATAGGCCTTAGCGGACCACAACAAATTTATATAGCCTTAGTGGATCATAAAAATCATTCCTTGATCTATTTTGGCCAAAACTCACCTAATTGGGCCATAAGATGGACTTAAGAACAAGAAGCCCAATATTCTTTCTTTCCTTTCTCCTCTTCTCAGCCCAATAACTCAAAAGAGGAAGGAGTTGACTTTCCATTGCTACCTCCTTATTACATTTTGGGTCTCCATGCAAATAACACATACATCCATGTATATACCATATCACTCACTTCTCTTCTCCTCTCTCTTTTCTATCCTCGGACGAGAACCACAAAGAAACACACACACACACACATTCCACTTAAACACTCTCAAAGAAACTCTCTTCATTCTTCATCAAATTTTCGAGATCTAAGGGCTTTTCATGGAGATTATTCCATAAAATTCATCATCTAAGGTAAGTTGATGTTTAATCTATGATCTAACAGCTTCATTTCATCAAAAACCTCTTCCTAATCTATTCAAACTCATGATCACCATCTTAGAAGCCTCTAAGTTCGAGATCTTCCAAGAAGGCTTGCTAGGATCGAAACTTTCTCCATTTCTTCCTTCTAAACCGAACCCACAACTCAAGGTGAGCTTCATAACCCTCTCTTTTCGGTTTTCAAAAGTTTTATGGGGGAGAATACAAGAAAATTGTGTAGATCTATGTGTATGTGTAAGCTATATATGATTTTATGCATGTATGTGTGATTTTATGTGTTTTTGTGATGAATATGTAACCAAAAAGGCGGAAATCTCAAGATCTATACTATAAGAAGGAAAAAAAATATGATCTAAGTTATATTACACTAAACAAGTCAAGAATATCAACTTATAAGAATGTGATAAACATATTTCAACATAAAACCCATTTTTTGGCTTAAATTGTCAAGTATACAAAAGTTGGGTTAAAAGTTGCCAATCACGGTTTCTTGAAGGTCAAAAGAGTCAAAACAGTTACAATAATTGTTTTTATGAACATTATGATCTTCAAAGGACTTAAAATTGTAAACATTAGCTTAATGGGCTCAGTTTTGGGCTTTTCGGCCCAATAAGCCCAAAATTGCGAAAATATGACATTTAAAGGGGCTGAAATGGTAAATTCTTCAAAAGAGGGGATAACAAGTGTAACAAAACTATGTCAAGGGTTAAAAATGCTTTTCTTTTCCAAAAACGATCAAAATGCAAAGTTTTTAGATTTTGGGCTAAAATTGTAAAAATTGCAAAAATTTAGGTTTTAACCGAAAAATACTATTGTGGAACGGCTGAAACTGCCAAAGAATAAGTCTTGAGTTAAAAATATCATTCAAACAAGTATATGATGCAAAAGTGTCAAGAAAATGTTTTAAGGGCTTAAAATGACTTTTCTTTTATATAAACAAGTAAAATTGTAATTTTATAGAAAGAAAGGTTGAAAAGGTCAAACCACTATTTTTAAACCAATTATTTAATTTATAGAATATTGAGTCAAAAATACTAACCTACGACTTACAAAAATTGAACAACGAATATATGTATAACTCCAAATATCGTTATAAACAAATCGATCGGTCTCGAGTCGATACAAAAATAACAAATCGTCCAAGCAAACTCTCCAACAATTACACAATGCCTAAGACAAGTAAACATTCCAAAAACTGTCACACCCCAAAACCGATAACGACGGAATACGTTTCGGGGAGGAGGACGTCATGTATAGTATCATCACAATTGCAATATAGTAAGAACAAGAAACATACAACCATTTCATTTACATAGTGAGTTTAATTACAAGCGTGTTCTGTAAACATTCAATAGACACCAAAAGTATAACAAAAATAAGAGATGGATCTTGTATGCTCCACCTTCTCCAAAATGTTGCATCTGTACCTGTCTATCTTTGACCTGAGGATACAAGTTATTTTGAAAACGAGTATCAGCATAAAGCTGGTGAGTTCATAAGAGTTTAGTGTAAATTTTAGTATAAAAATGTATTAGTACAGAAAAGCTGCAGTTTACATTCGTAAGTAGAAGAAAAACTCTAGAAAATCCTATATTTTTCAGAAAATACCTTGTAAGTGAAAGCCTATAAGTTGCATGTACTTATCTTTCTTTAAGACCATTTGTTGTAAAGGTATAGTAGTGAGTCACCAATAGGTAGTGTAATAAGAAAAGTTATGCCTGATATCGGTGATAGTGGGGCAAACTCCCATAAGAAATAGATACTTATTTACTTCGGGATTTTTAACTTATTCTTTAGTGTTAGTATTTTAGTGTGAATGTAGTGTATTCCTTGTATTCTACTGATAGTGTGAGTAATAGAGTACCCCATGACCTTCCCGGTCATGCATAGTGTAGAGAAGTAGCGGCATCCCTGGGCCTGCACAGCTCGGACTGGGGTTAACAGTCGGGATGTAATAGTGTCTGCCCTGTATAGATCTATACATGTAGAGTCGTCTTCCTACTGGAAAACTTTGGGCATAGTATGTAGCGAATAGCGTATCTCGTAGTGAGTTAGTGTGTTATCCCCTGATTAGTACTTTCTCTTGTATTATACAGTAGTAGTCTTTTGTATAGCTCGTAGTGAGTTCGCTTACTAGTGAGTTGTCTCATAATAGTATGTATTATAGTATGTAAAGTAGTGGCAGTAACGAGTAGTAGTGGCCTTAACTATACCCATTATAGTTAACTTAGTGCGTGTAATTCTTGGTAATTAAGTAGTGTAGGCATCGGATGAAATGAAAAGGCTCGTATCCAACACTAATGTACATGATATATAACTAAGAAATCAACGACATTCAGACGGATAACAGCTACCCTAAGCCCACAATCAAACAAGAACAGGAAATAGGGCGAGTTATCGGTTCTAAGTCCTTCAAGTCTTACTTATATAAATATATTAGTGTGGTTACATTTTATAAGAAAATTTATTTAATAGAAATCTTGTCCAAAGAAAACATTTAGAAAATAGTTCATTTGTCCAAAGTAGTTTCGAAAATGCAAAGTTCTTTTATAAGACATAGTGGTAAATCACATGTGATTTGAACTACGGGTAGTGAATCACATGTGATTAATATTCATAAACATGTATATTTGACTTGTATCCCCCCCCCCCCTAAAACATATAAAAACATTTGAAAGGTTCATTAAAGGGGTATGAACTCACAGTTTATCGTAGGGTTCGAGTGTCAACGGATGCCCTGAATGCCAATGGTCCCTATAAATCATGTGATGACACATAATTGGGTTAGAACTAGGGTGTTTCGTGCTTAAACATGATGGGAAAACATCCTTAGGGCTTGGCATTATTGAGTACAAGTGTCTCATGATCCATACTTAATGATTCATGCAAGGTTAGGGCCAAAAGTGGACATTTGAGTGAGTGCATGGCCTTGAAATTAAGTGTGCGGCTGAGGTGTGCGGCCAGAAGGGTGTGTAAGACTACACACAAGTGTGTGCGGCCGTTCAGAGTGTGTGTGCGGCCGTACACAGGAGTGTGCGGCCGTACACTCCTCTTCTGAGTCCATATGAAGTGTTTGCTCTTCACACTAAGGAGATTTGAATGTGTGCTGCCCCCCTCATGAAGGTTTGCGGCCGTACACCTTCAAGGGACTATGAATATGATGAACATGATGAGTTTAAAAGCTTGGGATTCAAGTGTTTACCACTAATAAGCTTGAAGATGAACTAGATCACAAATATGAGGCCTTCAAGGTGTTCTTGGTTGAAGATTTTAGAGAAAGGAAGTAGAGAGAGAGAGTAAGGAGCATCCAAATGAAGGAATGAAGAAGGTACCCAACTATATATATGTTTGGGTGTGAGGCTAGAGGGTGTGCGGACGCACACATGGGTGTGTGGCCGTACACACAAAAGTGTGGCCGCACACACCTCTTTTGGTGTGTTTGACCTGATTCCATGATGCAAAACACTTTCCAACTCCTCCTAAGACCCATAACTAGACTATGTTATGTCCAAAACACGCATTTGGAACCACAAGATTTACAAAGGATGATGAATTCAAGGTTTAAAGACAATACGCGGACCAGTTACATAGGATGAAAGTTTCGGGTTATTACATTATTCCCCCGTTAGAGGGAATTTCGTCCCGAAATTTAGAATTCCTACGGAGGGTAATTACAGAACTACTATGCAAAAAGATGGGGATATTTGAGTTTCATTTGATCCTCGCACTCCCAAGTGAATTCCGGTCCCCGCTTGGCATTCCATCGAACCTTCACAATTAGGATGCGGCTTTGTTTCGTTCGTTTCACTTCTCGGTCCATAATCTCCGCAGGCTCTTCCACAAAGTTGAGGCTCTCATTGACCTCGATCTCGTCGAGGGGAATCACGAGAGTCTCATCGGACAGGCATTTCTTCAAGTTTGAGACGTGGAAGGTAGGATGTATGTTACTTAGCTTGTGGGGTAAGTTGAGTTTGTAAGCTACAGGGCCGATTCTAGCAAGAATCTCGAAAGGCCCTATGTACCTTGGGTTCAGCTTTCCACGCTTTCCAAAGCGTATCGTGCCCTTCTAGGGCGAGACCTTCAAAAGGACTCGGTCTCCTACCTAAAACTCCAAGGGTTTTCTTCGTTTGTCCACGTAGCTTTTCTGTCGATCCATAGCGGCTTTTAAACGTTCACGAATCTATACAATCTTCTCGGTCGTTTCTCGAATGATCTCCGGACCAGTGAGAGCGCTGTCAGGAACTCGTCCTTTAGCCAACTGAGTGTCACCCACCTCAGCCCAGCACAAAGGGGATCTGCACTTTCGGCCGTAGAGGGCTTCGAATGGAGCTGTCTTGATGCTCGTATGATAACTATTATTGTAGGAAAATTCCACAAGAGGTAAGTGTGTATCCCACGATTTATCGAAGTCGATCACACAAGCTCGCAACATATCTTCTAAGGTTTGGATCGTCCTCTCACTTTGCCCGTTAGTCTGCGGACGGTAGGCTGTACTCATATCCAGCCTCGTCCGTAGTGCCTTTTGTAGTGATTGCCAAAATCTCGAGGTAAATCTACTATCTATGTCTGAGATAATAGATATAGGGACGCCATGCAGCCGTACTATTTCCTTAAGGTATGTTCTCGTGAGCTTCTCCATCTTGTCCGTTTCCTTGATGGGTAGGAAGTGTGCAGATTTGGTCAATCTGTCAACGATGACCCAAATGGTATCCAACCCACCCGTTGTCTTGGGCAGTTTGGTTATAAAGTCCATCGTAATCCGCTCCCACTTCCATTCCGGTATCTCTGGTTGTTGGAGGAGTCCCGATGGCTTCTGGTATTCGAACTTGACCTTCGCGCAAGTAAGGCACTTACTCACGAAAGTAGCTATCTCTGCCTTCATGTTAGGCCACCAGTATAGCTTTTTGAGATCCAGATACATCTTGTCCGAACCTAGGTGGATGGAGTATCTAGTGTTGTGCGCTTCCTTCATGACCAAATCTCTGAAACCTCCGTGGCGTGGAGTCCAGATTCGGTCCATGAGATAGTAGGCTCCGTCCCCCTTGACCTCCAAACTCTTATCCATTCCGCGCAGGGATTCTCCCGTCACATTCTCAGGCTTTAAGGCTTCCAGCTGAACCTCCTTGATCTGTGAGGATAGATGCGAATGGATAGTCATTGTTAACGACTTGGTTCTCCAACCAGAATACCCTTTTCTACTTAGGGCGTCGGCTACCACATTGGCTTTCCCCGGGTGATATCGAATTTCACAGTCGTAATCACTGAGTAGATCGACCCATCAACGTTGTCTCATGTTGAGCTCTTTCTGGTTCAGTATGTGTTGGAGGCTTTTATGATCAGTGTACACTATGCTCTTCGTGCCGTACAGGTAATGTCTCCAGATTTTTAGTGCGAAGACGACTGCTCCTAACTCGAGGTCGTGAGTAGTGTAGTTTACCTCATGTGTCTTTAGCTGTCTTGAGGCATAGGCGATGACCTTACCTCGCTGCATCAATACACAACCTAGCCCCTGGTTTGATGCATCGCAGTATACAACAAAATCTTCTGTTCCTTCGGGAAGGGATAATACTGGTGCGGTGCATAGAGCTCGCTTCAGGGTCTGGAATGACTTCTCCTGTTTCTCTTCCCAATCGTATGTTACGCCCTTCTGTGTTAACATGGTGAGAGGTTTCACAATCCGAGAGAAGTTTTGGATGAATCTGCGGTAGTAGCCAGCGAGGTCTAGAAATTGACGAATTTCTGTAGGCGTCTTCGGTGCTGACCAGTTCTCAATAGCTTTAATTTTGGAGGGATCCACGTGGATTCCGTCTTCGCTAATCACGTGTCCTAAGAGTTCAACTTTTCAGTTCCAAAATTCTCACTTAGAGAACTTCGCATATAACTTCTCTGATCGTAGGGTTTCCAGGACTCGTCGTAAATGATCTCTGTGTTCTTCCTCGCTCCGAGAGTAGACATGTATATCATCAATAAAGACGATGACGAACTGATCTAGATATGGACGACATACTCTATTCATCAAGTCCATGAATACTGCGGGTGCGTTAGTCAGTCCAAAGGGCATCACCACGAACTCGTAGTGTCCGTAACGGGTTCGGAAGGCTGTCTTTGGAACATCCTCCTCAAGCACTCGTAAATGGTGATACCCAGACCTAAGATCAATCTTAGAAAAGTAACTCGCCCCTTGCAGTTGGTCGAACAGGTCGTCTATACGAGGAAGAGGGTAGCGGTTTTTGACCGTGAGTTTATTGAGTTCCCTATAATCGATGCACATATGGAACGATCTGTCCTTCTTTACGAACAAGACCAGAGCTCCCCAAGGTGAGAAACTCGGTCTTATAAAGCCCTTGCTGAGCAGCTAGTTAAGTTGACCAGATAGTTCTTGCATCTCGGCGGCCGCTAAACGATAAGGAGACTTTGCTACGGGGGTAGCTCCTGGGACTAGGTCGATTCTGAACTCAACCTGACATTTAGGAGGTAGACGTGGAAGGTCTTCTGGAAAGACGTCAGGGAAATCGCATACAACAGGGAGGTCTTTTGGATTTTTTGCTTTTTGGCTTGTGTCGACGATGTGAGCAAGAAAGGCGCGATATTCCTTACGCAAGTATTTCTGAGCCTGAATACTAGAGATGATACGAAGGCTCGTACCAGGTTTATCTCCATAGATCAATAGAGTTTTGTGGTTTGGAAGATTTAGGCGAATGGCTTTGTCGAAGCATAGGATATCGGCATGATGGAGACTCAACCAGTCCAGACCGACAATGACATCGAAACTCATGATAGAGACTGGTATGAGATCGATTGGAAATGAGTGATCGTCTAACGTGAGGGTACATCCTATGTAGATTTCGTTAGAGCTTTCGGTCTTCCTGTTAGCCATCTCTACAACGAATGTTTCTTTTAGTGTTTGAGGGGATTGTTTGAGTAAGTGTTTAAAGTTTTGATTTATGAAGCTTCTTTCTGCACCACTATCGATTAAGACACAGGCATAAGAGTTATTGAGAAGAAACGTACACGTGACTACTGTTGGATCCGCTACCGCCTCATTGTGACCAATAGCGAGTAGCCTACCAGTTCCCCCAGCATTTGCAGCCTTCAGACAGTTTTTCTTGAAATGACCAGCTTCACCGTAGCCATGACACGTCGGGGTCACTCCCGAACCGGGAACTTGTGAGACAGGTTTGGGAGGGGCCTTGCAGAATTGCACAGTATGGCCCTTCCGACCGCAGTTGGAACACTGCAATTCACGGCAGGGGCCGTTGTGGTGGAAAGGGCACTTGGGACACTTGGGCATATTCCCACTATAAGCTTTTGGCGGTGCAGGAGTGGCTGGAGTAGTGGCAGCATGGACCGCCACGATTTGCTGGTCCTTGGAGGAGGTTTGAGTTTTCTTGCCTTTCTTCTTATCCCATCGCTTCCTCTTTCTGTCAGATGAATCAGGTGGTGCAGTGGTAGTTGTGGTTGCTGTTGCTGTAGTGGAAGAGACTTCATGGTTGATCAGACTCTGGGCCAATTCCTTGGCACTGTCGAAGGTGGTAGGGCGTGAGGCTAGAACATTTCCTCGATACGGGGGCATTAGACCCCAAATGTATCGTTCGATCTTTTTGCTTTCGGATGGGATCATGTTGGGACACATAGCCGCCAAGTCGCAGAACCTGGCCGTGTAAGCTGTTATGTCGGTCCCTACCATCTTGAGGTTCCAGAGTTCCTCCTCAAGTTTCTGAATTTCGCCCCTCGGGCAATACTCCTTTCTCATGAGATCCTTTAGAGTGTCCCAGCCCATGGCATTGGCCATGACCAAGGAGAGTGCACTGACATGGCCGTTCCACCATGTCAAAGCCCTGTTAGTGAGGGTGGCAGTAGCGAACTTGATTTTGCTCTCTTCGGGGCAGGAGCACATTTCGAATACAGCTTTGGTTCTTTCGAACCATTGGGATAATGCCAAAATTCCTCCAGTACCAACAAAGAAGGTAGGTTTACAGTTCATGAAGTCCTTATAAGTGCATCCCTGCACTCTTTGATGGACTTCACCAAATCTAGAGTTGCCACCGCTCGCATCACCAGAGTTCATTTGAGCCATGGCTGCTGTCACAGCTGCAGTCACAGCCGTTTGGAACAGCACTGGATCGAACTGCGGAGGAGGAGGTGGTGGAGGAGGGGTTTGAGTTGCTGGTCTTCCTCTGCTTGGACGCTTTCGTGGAGGCATCTTTTACTGGAAGATCACAGGAATGATAGCAATAGTAAGAGTCTATTGCAAAATAGGAATAGGGTGTTTCATGGATTAATTCAACATAATCCAAAAATCAGAGTGAGAGTCATAGTAATAGGATAGTTAGCTGCCAATATACTGGTATTGATGATGTAATACAAGTTCAGGAAAAATTGACCTAACAGAAGGTCTTACATCAAATCATAGGGAAAAATGTTGGCAGTTTAGAGATCTAGTTAGGGTAATTTTTAGAGCTAGGAATGTTTACAGACAAATGATCTACGAACATAGAGAGGGAAAGCTAGTCCTTTAAACAAAAGAGTGAGGTACTAGACGTCTTCTACTGGCGACGGTTACTTGTTGGGCGAACCCTCAGATCCGTTATCTGACGCATAACTTCTTGAAGGTGTCGTTCATGAGTCCTTTGGCGTGCTCGGAGTTCCCTAACTTCGGCTCGGGATGCAGCCAGCTGATGCTGCAGAGCCTCGTTGGTCCTCCTTGCCCTGTCCATGGCTCCTTCGAGTTGGCGGATGCGAACCGTGTTGAGATTTGAATTGGCATCTACTTCTACAACTCGACCAATGGCTGCTTGACCCTGCTCGACATTCCTGGCAATCATTCGGACCATGATGGGCAGAACCCGATCCGCTGATCCTCCTTCGCTTAGGTTGTAGAAGCTTCGGTCTCCATTGTAGGGTAAAGGCTGGCCCTGCTCTTCGCTCCATCGGTGCAAGGATATGGCCCACATAGGAGTGGGACCCTGAAATGCCAGATGGGGGTTGGGGTTTGGAGCTTCAGGAGGTTGGTTGTTAACTTCTGGTTCAGAGTTGGAGCTATCCGAGAAGCCTTCAGCATTATGATCATCCAGAAGGATCGGGTGATCATCGTCTGATTCCTCATCGAGCCATCCTTCATTGCCCTGGTTTGGATAGTACGGATCACCGGGATGGTGGAAGCCGGCCATGCTATCTATGCGAGAAAGGGGAAAAGAAGATTAATAGACGTACTAACCTAAATTACTTATAAGATGATCTTCATGAGTTGGACCAATACTTGCATAATGCATACTAATTACATGTGATCGGGGCAGGATAGTCCGTCGAATAAGTGGCCCTAACTCTAAATCCACAACCAAACAAGGAACAGGAAGTAAAGCAAAGATCACGGATTCTAAGTCTATAACACCCTAATCACAGGTAACCGGAAAGTATCCATTTAGCAACCATTGCTCCACTAGTAACGACCCTTTTTAGTTCTCACATATGTATGTTTTAGAGATACAGAATACTCCTATAGTATTCTTATGCTAGCGGTATTGTGGTAGTGTTGGTAAGTTTTAGACTTGTTGCAACATCACAACCAAGCTTAGGCATATGCTAGTCACTCTCACGAAAATGTAGTTGATCAGGCTACATCCCCCCAAATGTGACTATATGTCTCTAAGCCAAATTGTGCTATCCAACAATCTTAATACTTTTGTTCTGTTCTAGGGTGATACTGGTTCCTGTGTTTTATAGAGATGTGTGTATATATATACTTAGTTAAATCTTTTAGATACTTAACAGTATATATTCTTGGTCAGAGTGTTTTAGTCCCGAAGTGTTTATAGTTCGTATATCTTTTTATAGGTTGATATACTTGATTCACTATAAACAATGCTCTTATACCAATCTGTCACACCCCAAAACCGATAACGGCGGAATACGTTTCGGGGTGGAGGACGTCATGTATAGTATCATCACAATTGCAATATAGTAAAAACAAGAAACATACAAACATTTCATTTACATAGTGAGTTTAATTACAAGCGTGTTCTGTAAAATTTCAATAGACACCAAAAGTATAACAAAAATAAGAGATGGATCTTGTATGCTCCACCTTCTCCAAAATGTTGCATCTGTACCTGTCTATCTTTGACCTGAGGATACAAGTTATTTTGAAAACGAGTATCAGCATAAAGCTGGTGAGTTCATAAGAGTTTAGTGTAAATTTTAGTATAAAAATGTATTAGTACAGATAGTGTGAAAAGCTGCAGTTTACATTCGTAAGTAGAAGAAAAACTCTAGAAAATCCTATATTTTTCAGAAAATACCTTGTAAGTGAAAGCCTATAAGTTGCATGTACTTATCTTTCTTTAAGACCATTTTTTGTAAAGGTATAGTAGTGAGTCACCAATAGGTAGTGTAATAAGAAAAGTTATGCCTGATATCGGTGATAGTGGGGCAAACTCCCATAAGAAATAGATACTTATTTACTTCGGGATTTTTAACTTATTCTTTAGTGTTAGTATTTTAGTGTGAATGTAGTGTATTCCTTGTATTCTACTGATAGTGTGAGTAATAGAGTACCCCATGACCTTCCCGGTCATGCATAGTGTAGAGAAGTAGCGGCATCCCTGGGCCTGCACGGCTCGGACTGGGGTTAACAGTCGGGATGTAATAGTGTCTGCCCTATATAGATCTATACATGTAGCGTCGTCTTCCTGCTGGAAAACTCTGGGCATAGTATGTAGCGAATAGCGTATCTCGTAGTGAGTTAGTGTGTTATCCCCTGATTAGTACTTTCTCTTGTATTATAGAGTAGTAGTCTTTTGTATAGCTCGTAGTGAGTTCGCTTACTAGTGAGTCGTCTCGTAATAGTATGTATTATAGTATGTAAAGTAGTGGCAGTAACGAGTAGTAGTGGCCTTAACTATACCCATTATAGTTAACTTAGTGCGTGTAATTCTTGGTAATTAAGTAGTGTAGGCATCGGATGAAATGAAAAGGCTCGTATCCAACACTAATGTACATGATATATAACTAAGAAATCAACGACAGTCGGACGGATAACAGCTACCCTAAGCCCACAATCAAACAAGAACAGGAAATAGGGCGAGTTATCGGTTCTAAGTCCTTCAAGTCTTACTTATATAAATATATTAGTGTGGTTACATTTTATAAGAAAATTTATTTAATAGAAATCTTGTCCAAAGAAAACATTTAGAAAATAGTTCATTTGTCCAAAGTAGTTTCGAAAATGCAAAGTTCTTTTATAAGACATAGTGGTAAATCACATGTGATTTGAACTACGGGTAGTGAATCACATGTGATTAATATTCATAAACATGTATATTTGACTTGTATCCTCCCCCCCCCCCCCCCTAAAACATATAAAAACATTTGAAAGGTTCATTAAAGGGGTATGAACTCACAGTTTATCGTAGGGTTTGAGTGTCAACGGATGCCCTGAATGCCAATGGTCCCTATAAATCATGTGATGACCAATGTTTTAAAAACCGGTTTTTTTAGTTGAACCGGTATGGTGACCGGTTCCCGGTTCAACCGGTTTAACCGGTTCCACCGCCGGGTGAACCGGTTTCTATATTTTTCATGTTTTTAATTTTTTTTCTATTTTCCTAAACATATATACATATATAAATCATGAATTTGATGTTTATAAGTTCAAACATTAAAAATACACATACAAAATAAATTGTAGATGAATCCAAATACACTAAAATAACAGATAACCATAAGTTTTAGTGTTTTACATTAATCCATATCAGTGTTTTAAAAACCGGTTTGAACCGGCCGGTCGAACCGGTTGGACCGGGAATCGGAGGAGGGAGCGGTTCAACTATCACCGGTTTTATATTAGTTTCTTAACCGGATTGAACCGGCCGGTTTTTAGAAAAAACCCGGTTTAACCGGTCAAAATAAACCGGTTGAACCGAATAAAAACAATGAAAAAGAATCATTTACATAATAAACTTTGGTGATTTTTTTCAAATCTATTTATTCTTCTCTAAAGAAAAACATATGACAAATATTATAAAGTTTTTTATGTGTTTATATTCATCTAAAACTATATTTTGTTTCGGTATTATATTTTATTTTTCTTTTTAACGTATATGGATTAATGTAAAACACTAAAACTTATGGTTATCTGTTATTTTAGTGTATTTGGATTCATCTACAATTTATTTTTATGTGTATTTTTAATGTTTGAACTTATAAACATCAAATTCTTGATTAATGTATATATGTTTAGGAAAATAGAAAAAAAAATTAAAAACATGAAAAATATAGAAACCGGTTCACCTGGCGGTCGAACCGGTTAAACCGGGAACCGGTCACCATACCGGTTCAACTAAAAAACCGGTTTTTAAAACATTGATCCATATACGTTAAAAAGAAAAATATAATATAATACCGAAACAAAATATAGTTTTAGATGAATATAAACACATAAAAAAAACTTTATAATATTTGTCATATGTTTTTATTTAGAGAAAAACAAATAGATTTGAAAAAAATCACCAAAGTTTATTATGTAAATGATTCTTTTTCATTGTTTTTATTCGGTTTAACCGGTTCATCCGGTTTATTTTGACCGGTTAAACCGGGTTTTTTCTAAAAACCGGCCGGTTCAATCTGGTTCAGAAATTAATATAAAACTGGTGATAGTTGAAACGCTCCCTCCTCCGATTCCCGGTCCAACCGGTTCGACCGGCCGGTTCAAACCGGTTTTTAAAACACTGGTGATGACACATAATTGGGTTAGAACTAGGGTGTTTCGTGCTTAAACATGATGGGAAAACATCCTTAGGGCTTGGCATTACTGAGTACAAGTGTCTCATGATCCATACTTAATGATTCATGCAAGTTTAGGACCAAAAGTGGACATTTGCGTGAGTGCATGGCCTTGAAATTAAGTGTGCGGCTGAGGTGTGCGGCCAGAAGGGTGTGTGAGGCTACATACAAGTGTGTGCGGCCGTTCAGAGTGTGTGTGCGGCCGTACACAGGAGTGTGCGGCCGTACACTCCTCTTGTGTGTCCATATGAAGTGTTTGCTCTTCACACTAAGGAGATTTGAATGTGTGTTGCCCCCCTCATGAAGGTTTGCGGTCGTACACCTTCAAGGGACTATGAATATGATGAACATGATGAGTTTTAAAGCTTGGGATTCAAGTGTTTACCACTAATAAGCTTGAAGATGAACTAGATCACAAATATGAGGCCTTCAAGGTGTTCTTGGTTGAAGATTTTAGAGAAAGGAAGTAGAGAGTGAGTAAGGAGCATCCAAATGAAGGAATGAAGAAGGTCCCCAACTATATATATGTTTGGGTGTGAGGCTAGAGGGTGTGCGGCCGCACACATGGGTGTGTGGCCGTACACACAAAAGTGTTGCCGCACACACCTCTTTTGGTGTGTTTGACCTGATTCCATGATGCAAAACACTTTCCAACTCCTCCTAAGACCTATAACTAGACTATGTTATGTCCAAAACACGCATTTGGAACCACAAGATTTACAAAGGATGATGAATTCAAGGTTTAAAGACAATACGCGGACCAGTTACATAGGATGAAAGTTTCGAGTTATTACAAAAACCTTGGGCTGAAAGTCTCAAATGATGCTTATTGGACCTTAAAATCCATTAACATGATCTTTAGGGCCCAAAGGATAACGATAATATGTTATTGGGCCTTCTATGACCCAATTCCATATTGAAAGGACCCTCAATGGCTTTTGAGTGCTGTCGGGCCTTAGTGGCCCATTAGCATAGCCAGTAAGGTCAAAGTAATCAAATGCGAGATGGGCCAACGCGTCTTTCGCATACCCAATGGCCTATAATAACTCATAGAAGTAGCAGGACTTGTACTCCTCTTCTCCTCGTTTGCTAGGCTTATGAGTAATCAAGGTAAACAGATTCATATTGTTATTCAATAGTAATCAAGGTTGTTTGGATTAAGTGAGTGATAACGGGCCACGCCTCTAAGGATCGTCCATAGTCTTTAGTTATAACTAGTCATCATCAATGCATGATTATAACGGCTCACAACCCTTAATTAATCCAACACCACCCGAGTAATCAAGGAAGAGTAATAAAAAATCATTCATTGTGGTGGTACCACAATTTAAGAAATAACTGTATTTTTTGTTTTTGGAAAACATCAGGTTTTCCGGGGAAGTTCAACATTTTGCACTTGTACGGTTTATACAAAGTTTTTCAATTATACATGTTTTGAAATCATCATGCGTATATTTACGGATCTTCACACCTTTTTATAAACAATGGTCTTTCAGAAAATATCGGATTTTCTGGGTTTTAAAAACTACACAAATCATTTTTATCACAACATTGCTTATGAACTCACCAACATTTCACATGTTGACGTTTTCCAAAATAACTTGTATTCTCAGGTAACAGGTAATCGGAAGGGTAATATCAAGAAATGTTAGGATGTTATGTTTTTGGAAAACTCTCAAACAATTTATGTATGGAATTGTAATGTTAAAACAATGCACTTGATGTGAACAGTGTCGGTTGTAAAATATTGATGCATGGTGATGCTTATGTTATGATTCATGTATATTCATTGTGATGATATTCAATTTAAGTCACACGAGTGCTCAGACATTTCTGCCGTCTGGTTAGGGGATGTGACATTAAGTGTGCATGGTTGTTGTTTAAGTAAGTGAGCAAATTTCTGATTCATGAAACTTCTCTCCGCTCTGATATCAAATAGTATGGATGCATAAGAGTTATCGAGGAGAAACATACCAGTAACAACTGTGGGGTCAACTACTGCTTCCTCGTGGCCTATAGCCAAAAATCTTCCAACGCCAACCGCGTTCCTTGCTTTCGGGCAGTTCCTCTTGTAGTGGTCCACCTCGCCAAAAACGTAGCAAGTTTGGCCCACACCAGCGCCGGGGACTTGGTTGATTGGCCTTGCCGAAGCTTTGCAGAAATGGACATTATGTCCTTTCCTGTTGCAATTAGAGCACTGCATTTCCCGGTAGGGTCCGTTATGGTGGAAGTTGCACTTGTCGCACTTTGGCAAGCTCCCAACATACTGATTTGTCGGTGCAGTGGCAGTAGGTGTTATCGAAGCATGAACAACCACGGTTTGCTACATTTTAGCGGAGTTCTGCGCCGCTTTTTCTTTCTTGTTACCCCAGTGTTTCTGCTTGTTGTCAGCGGTCTTGGTAGGTACTGGTATGGCTAGGTTTTTTTTGTCTATGGGGTGCGGACTCCATGATCCAGGAGCCGCTGTGCCAGAAGCTTGGCACTGTCGAAGGTAGCAGGGTTTGAAGCTAGGACATTCCCCTAGAATGGAGGCATCAACCCCCATATGTACCTCTCAATCATCTTTCCCTACGTAGGGACCATTCCCAGACATAGTGCCACCAAATCGCTGAATCTGGCGGTGTATCCCACTATGTTAGAGCCCTTCATGGTTAGGCTCCAAAGTTCTTGTTCAAGTTTCTGAACTTTGCCTCTTGGGCAGTATTCCTCGATCATTAGCTCCTCTAGAGCTTCCCAGCCCATAGCGTTAGCCACTATAAGAGTTAGTGACTTGACATGGCTATTCCACTATGTAAGAGCTCTTTCTGAGAAGGTGCAAGTAGAAAATTTTACTTTGCTACCTTCAGGGAAGGAGCAGCTCTCAAAGATCGACTCCGTCTTCTCGAACCATTGCGAGAGAGAAATGATTCCACCAGTCCCGTTGAAGCACCTAGGTTTGCAGTTGCTGAAGTCTTTATATGAGCACTCCTTAGCACGAACTGGAGCCCCGCCTTGAGCAGACTGAGCAGCTGCACCACCACCACTAGTGCCGCTATTGTTGAATTGAGCTAAGGCTGCTGCAACAGCCGCTGATACCACAACTTGGAGGGCTGCAGGATCGTATTGTGGAGGAGGTGGTGGTGGTTTATTTGAGGTTATCGGAGGATCGCGTCTCGATGAACGACGCGGAGGCATCTTTTAACTAAAAGTTTATAAAGATGAAGATAACAGTAAGAATCAATTGTAAGTATAATGAAAGTGATCCATGGAATAAATTGCGATAGCCCAACAATTGAATGAGTGTATGATTGAAATAGAAATATTTAACTGTCAATAATATTGGTATTAACGATGTAATTGTTGGAATAGTGTCTAAGGCTGCAACTATATTAGGCAAGTATTTGATCCGGTTGTGCATGGTCCTTTTGGGTTGCCTTCATCATAGCAACTTGATAGGATGATTTATTAAGAGAGAGTAAATATTATTAATATATTATGTGAATAATATAATGAATAATATATTTGTTATTTGATTAATATAAGTCATAGAATTAATTAGAATTAATTTGGTGACTTAAAGAGATTAATTAAATAAAGGGGTATAAACTGTCAATTGTTTGATAGTTAAGCTTTAGACTGCAAATCCATTTGGATAAGCTATGGACGGATTCTAGAGGCTTTAGGATAGCTAAAATCGTCCATTAGAGTTATCTATGGAATGGATTTGGATAGCCTTAAAAGAAGATTATCCAATTAGGGTTTAAGTTGTAACCCTTAAGGAGTCTACAAGTATAAATAGACCCTATGGCTGATGGAATTCGACACTTGACCAAAAGCAAGGAACCTCTGGTCGAATTCCTCCCCTCTCCTCTCTCCTAAATCATTCTTATTGCTATTGGTGTTTGTAAGCCATTAGAGGAGTGACACTTGTGACTCTAGAAGCTCCAAGACCTCAAGATCAACAAGGAACTCAAAGGTATGATTCTACATCTGTTTCAATGTTGTTATTTAACCTAATTAGTCATTAGAAGTCTTGGATTCAAAAGCATGTTTAGTAGAAAGCCTAGATCCAAGCATTAGGGTTTTGCATGCGCACATAGGAAAGTTCTTATGGCTAAAACCCATCAGTGGTATCAGAGCCTAGCTTGGTTTTCTGTAAATTGTTGCTTGATTAACTGAAACAAACCTGCAAAATTCGATTTTTAGGTTTCTGAGTCATGGACTCGGCGAGTCTCAAAGTGGACTCGACGAGTAGGCCTGACTCGGCGAGTCCCTTTGTGCACTCGGCGAGTCCAGGCGTCAGGAATGGCCAGATTCGGGATTTCTTTGTGTTTATCTTATCCAAACTTACCATAAACTAATTAGATCAATATTAATTCGTTTTTCTGATAAATATAATTGTTATCTTGATCTAATCAAAGGTAATTATCAACTAATTAAATATTTAATTTCCTTATATGATAATTAATTAATTATTTTGATTATTTTGGTAATTATCTTAAAAGAAATCTTGAATAAATCAAATATAGATAATTAGGATATTAATTGTTAATTGGAATTATTTGTTATTTGATCCTCCATGTTTTAAATGTTTAAAACTTGCCCTCAAGTTTTGAAATTTATATTTGTGATTAAAAGTTTTAATTTAGACAACTTAAATTTCAAAACCCTAGATTTTAAAAGGTTTAAAATACAACCCTATACTAATATGATATTACTAGTATAATATATATATGTATAACTAAATGCTAGTCTTACCGTTAGTAGGCCTCATTCACGAAGCCAATCTATAAGGTGGGTATAAGGTTGCGGCCTATAAAATGGCGCTTAATGGGTGTACACTCACACCCACCGCTTGCTTGATTGGTGGAGGGTCGTTAGCCGAACGGGTAGGATAGGGCAACCTCATCCTCTCATTAAAAGTATAATAAGAAATATAAAGTAACTACACATATTTTAAAATTTCCCAATCTTAGTTACTTTAGGAAAAGTGAATTGATGCAATCCCATGAAATTACACTTTGCACCTTGCTAAGAAGTTAGTGGAGCGTGTGTGGTTTACCGGCACACTAATTGGTTCTAAGCGAAGGTGGCAAAGGGTGATTCATTGTTTATCATAGTTCGATGGAGCGTGTGTGGTTTACCGGCACATCGAATAGGTGATTGTTACAATGAAGGCACCATGTGAATTTGCATGGTAATTCACACCCGCTTTGTGATCCTCGGCATCCCAGTCACAAACAAGAGGGGCATATCGAGATTTAAACATGCCATTGAATAGTTTCAATGAATCTCATCCGAACCTAGGAATTCTCAGAAACACTTAGGACTAATAGTTTGGGTTTTGTGATGGAGAATTAGTGAATCGTCATTCACTTACCTTCAATTTATTTGCATATTAGATTACGGCATCCCTTTTCTAATATGTAAATGTTATTGTTGGATCCTAGCCCTAATTTTTCTTATTGGGTGATAATTAGGGATTCTTATTCTAATCTATCTTTGTCCTTTTCTAATTATAGATGTCGAACGCAAACAACGCTGCTGCTAGTTCTTTCACGTTGATGAGCCTTTGCCAAAAGGTCACCTTCGATGGAACGAACTTTAGCGAATGGATAAGATACATTCGCACGATTGCTCGCTATGAGGACAAGGAGTATGTCCTTGATGAAAAGCTCGAGAAAATCAACACCGAAATCGCTACTCCCGCCGAAATCACCGCCTTTGAAACTCATGAGTGAGATGCAACGAAGGTACATTGCATCACGATCGCCACCATGAACTCCGAATTCCAAAAGTCCTACGAGGACATGTACCCGTACGAGATGCATCAAGACTTATTGGAGAGGTACCACCAAAACGCGAGACAAGAGAGGTACGAGATTTTCACTAACATGATTTCCGCGAAGATGGGTCATGGAGAATCTCTTACCGTGCACTTGCAAAAGATGCAAAGGTATGTCGACCGCCTTCGCAAGTTAAATGTTGACTTCGGTGAGGATTTGGCGATCGACATGGTGCTTCACTCTTTGCCTCCGATGTACAACCAATTTAGGATGACCTACCACATGAACAAAGAAGAGGTCACCCTAAGCAAGCTCCAAGGTCTCTTGAGGGTTGCTGAGAGCAACTTCAAGGACAAGTCTGTTGCACCCACTCCCAATCCGCCCGCTGCTCCTGTCTTGGCTATTGGACAAGGGAAGGGAAAGAAGAGGAAAGCTTCATCGAAGAACTATCGCAAGGTGAAAGCCCGAGATGGTGCCTCTTCTAGTGGGACCAAAGTTGATCCCGCTAAGCCCTGCTCTAACCCGAAGGAGGCAGAGTGCCACCACTGCCACAAGATAGGACATTGGAAGAGAAGCTGCCCGGATTACCTGCAAGCAATCAAAGAAGGAAAGATCAAGCCATCTTTCGCAGGTATATATACAATCAAATCTAACGATTCTAATCATGCTATTTCTTGGGTTCTTGATACCGGTTGTGGTTATCACATTTGTTCTAATGTGCAGGGACTAAGAAGAAGTAGGGATGTGGAGCAAGGAAGGATCAATCTAATCATGGGGAATAGAAGATGGTCGCCTGTGACCAAGATTGGAGTGTATTCCTTAGTGCTTAGGAATAGTTTAGTTTTAGATTTGAACAATTGTTGCTATTCGCCAGAAATGGCAAGAAACATCATTTCATTTCATGGTTTATATAGACAAGGATTTAGATTTTCTTTTAATAATGAGAATGGTTCTATTTTGGCTTATCTAAATGGTGTCTTTTACTTTGAAGCTATACCATGTAATGGAATATATGAAACCGTTATGATTGTTGATAACTTAGGAAATGATGTTTTGAATATTGATTCTTCCACTAGTATGGATAAAGCATCCTTGTGGCATTGTCGTCTTGGACATGTCAACAAGAAACGCATAGCCCAACTCTAAAAGGATGGAGTGTTGGAGTCATTCGACCTTAGGGAAGATGACACATGCAAGTCTTGTTTGCTTGGAAAAATGACTAAGTTGCCCTTCACGAGTACATGTGAAAGGGGCGAGGGTCTATTGGACCTAATACATACCGATGTGTGTGGACCGTTTAGATCAACCACGAAGGATGGGAACCGCTTCTATGTGACTTTTACCGATGACTATAGTAGATATGGGTATATCTACTTAATCAAGCAAAAGTCAGACACCTTTGAAAAGTTCAAAGAGTTCAAGAATGAAGTGGAGAATCAATTGGGCAGGAAAATCAAGATGCTTCGATCCGATCGAGGAGGAGAGTACCTAAGTCTTGAATTCCACGATTATCTCAAGGAGTGTGGAATAGTTTCACAATTGACGCCTCCTAGGACACCGCAGTTGAATGGTGTGGCAGAAAGGCGTAATCGAACCTTATTGGATATGGTTTGCTCTATGATGAGTCGTGCTTCACTACCAATCTCTTTTTGGGGGTATGCCTTAGAGACTGCCGCCCATATCCTTAACCGAGTCCCTACTAAGAAGGTTGCCAAAACACCTCACGAGATGTGGACGGGGAAAGCTCCCTCGTTGGCACATATCAAGGTTTGGGGTTGCGAGGCTTTCGTAAGACGAGATACTCACGACAAGCTTGAACCTCGAAGTGAGCGATGTATTTTCATCAGCTACCCGCAGACATCCTTTGGATATCTCTTCTATAGACCGAAGGACAATGTTGTCTTCGTTGCGAGGAGAGGAGTTTTCCGAGAGAGAGAACTCATAAGCCAAGGAGACAGTGGGAGGCAAATCGAACTTGAAGAGATTCAAGAATCGATAGATGAAGGAACCTCTACCGCTGGCGTTCAACCCGAGGAGGAAACTCCGGTTGAACCGATTGACGAATCCTTACCTCTTAGACGTTCCGATAGAGTTAGAGTTCATCCCCAGTTTTATGGCTTTCATATTACTACCGAAGGGGACACGTATATTAGTGATGGTACACTAGTAAACCTTGATGAACCTAATAGCTATAAGGAAGCCATGGCAGGCCCGGAGTCTGTAAAGTGGAAAGAGGCAATGGATAGCGAGATCCAATCCATGTATGATAACCAAGTTTGGAATTTGGTTGATCACGTGCCCGGACGCAAGACCGTTGGGTGCAAATGGATCTTCAAGAAGAAGACCGACGTGGATGGGAACGTACACACATATAAAGCGCGATTGGTCGCGAAGGGCTTTACTCAAACTCCCGGAGTTGACTATGATGAGACCTTCTCACCAGTTGCGAAGATTAAATCTATAAGAGTGATGCTAGCAATTGCCGCGTTTCATGATTATGAGATTTGGCAAATGGATGTCAAGACCGTTTTCCTTAATGGAAAGTTGGCTGAGGATGTTTACATGGCTCAGCCCGAGGGGTTTGTGGATCCGAAGCATCCGAATAGAGTGTGTAAGCTTGAGAAGTCCATTTATGGACTTAAGCAAGCGTCTCGCAGATGGAATCTTTGCTTCGATGAGAAAGTCAAAGAGTTTGGATTTGTACGAAGCGAAGACGAGTCTTGTGTATATGTCAAAGCCAGTGGGAGTATAGTAAGCTTCCTCGTTTATATGTCGATGACATATTACTCATAGGAAACGACATCCCGACTATGCAGGAGGTTAAGTCCTGGCTCGGGAAGTGCTTCGCTATGAAGGACCTCGGAGAGGCTTCTTACATTTTGGGAATAAGGATAGTGAGAGAAAGAAGTAAGAGACTGATTGGACTTAGTCAGAATACTTACTTAGAGAAAGTACTAAAACGCTTTAGTATGGAAAACTCAAAGAAGGGAGAACTACCGATACAAAGTAATGCCAAATTGAGTAAGACTCAAAGTCCGAGTACCGAAGCTGAAATAGCAAAAATGAGTTGAGTACCATACGCTTCCGCAGTTGGCTCAATCATGTACGCTATGACTTGTACTCGCCCTGATGTAGCCTTCGCTTTGAGCATGGTTAGCAGATATCAAGGGAATCCTGGCAAAGCACATTGGATTGCGGTGAAAAACATCCTTAAGTACCTTCAGAGGACGAAGGAATGGTTATTAGTCCTCGGAGGGAGTGATGACTTGAAGGTGCGAGGGTATAGTGACGCCAGTTTTCAGACCGACAGGGACAACTACCGTTCGCAGTCGGGCTGGGTCTTTACCCTAAATGGAGGAGCAGTGACATGGAAGAGTTCCAAGCAGGAAACCGTAGCTGATTCAACGTGCGAATCAGAGTACATTGCAGCGAGCGAAGTGTCGAAGGAGGCAATATGGCTAAAGAACTTCATCGGTGATCTTGGAGTTGTACCCGCCATAAAGGAGCCAATGGAGATTTTCTGTGATAACGAAGGCGCGGTTGCCTTAACCAAGGAACCGAGGGATCATGGTAGATCAAGACATATCGACAGAAAGTATCACTTCATTAGACATCGTGTAGAAGAAGGACAACTCGTAGTGAAGAGGATATCATCAGAAGATAACCCAGCAGATCCGCTTACGAAGGGACTGAGTAGGGTTAAGCACTTGCAGCATGTTAGGAGTATTGGGCTGAAGGATGATATTAGCGTAGATTAGATAGAATTTGAAACGTGTAATAGATAAATGTAATTGACATTTGATGATTAAATAAAGGAGTTTTATTTATGAGTAATGTTACTATCTTATGTTAATTGTTTACCTATTGTTTCACTTTGCATGTTTTGACTTCCAGAATAATTGAGTTTATTAGGAATAATCGAATTATTCAAATGGTCCACAATCGTTCATATGTTGGAAGTAGATATGAAAGAAGATTGTCATGAATTGATGTGTAGAATGTCTAAATGGTGTTAGACATAGCAAAGGGTTGCTGCAACGTTCATGAGTGCTTATGAACTAGTTTTGAGCATTGGAATAAACCCGCGCTTGCTGGAATCACCTTATGGAATAAGATATAAAAGGTGATCGCAAGACGATAATATCATATAGTCTTAAAACCTAGATATATGGTTTGTTATTTGTTAATTGGTTGTACATTGATAATGCGAAAACGCATCAGTAACTCGGTGTTATAAAACGCATTGTTGTGTATAGTTGGTTAATGAATAAGTAAATGCATATAAGCCGAAGTTTATCTGTAACTTTTATCTAAGAAGGTAAAAGCGATATCTCGGCCGCTCGATGATTGGATTTGACTTATGTGCCGGGCCCGGTCAGAACTGAATTGATGTGTTCGATTAAGTTCTATGTCAAATAAATCAGAGATCGAGAAACCTAAATGCGTGACTAACCATTCCATAGGATTGTCAGCATGATATCTAACAGAGGACTGTACGTTCCCTTATCTAAAGGACAAGATTGATTAGATCAGAGTTGACAGCGTCTTTGAGAGCTACGATTGCAAACCGAATTGTACTTGTAAATATAGTTACTAGACTTATCCAAGTGGGAGACTGTTGGAATAGTGTCTAAGGCTGCAACTATATTAGGCAAGTATTTGATCCGGTTGTGCATGGTCCTTTTGGGTTGCCTTCATCATAGCAACTTGATAGGATGATTTATTAAGAGAGAGTAAATATTATTAATATATTATGTGAATAATATAATGAATAATATATTTGTTATTTGATTAATATAAGTCATAGAATTAATTAGAATTAATTTGGTGACTTAAAGAGATTAATTAAATAAAGGGGTATAAACTGTCAATTGTTTGATAGTTAAGCTTTAGACTTCAAATCCATTTGGATAAGCTATGGACGGATTCTAAAGGCTTTAGGATAGCTAAAATCGTCCATTAGAGTTATCTATGGAATGGATTTGGATAGCCTTAAAAGAAGATTATCCAATTAGGGTTTAAGTTGTAACCCTTAAGGAGTCTACAAGTATAAATAGACCCTATGGCTGATGGAATTCGACACTTGACCAAAAGCAAGGAACCTCTGGTCAAATTCCTCCCCTCTCCTCTCTCCTAAATCATTCTTATTGCTATTGGTGTTTGTAAGCCATTAGAGGAGTGACACTTGTGACTCTAGAAGCTCCAAGACCTCAAGATCAACAAGGAACTCAAAGGTATGATTCTACATCTGTTTCAATGTTGTTATTTAACCTAATTAGTCATTAGAAGTCTTGGATTCAAAACCATGTTTAGTAGAAAGCCTAGATCCAAGCATTAGGGTTTTGCATGCGCACATAGGAAAGTTCTTATGGCTAAAACCCATCAGTAATAAGTTCAGGAAAATGACCTAATAGTAGGTCTTACATCAAACCATATGGGGAAAATGTTGACAGTTTAGAAGTCTAGCTAAAGTACTTGAAAGACAGGAATATTTACAGAAAAGTGCTTCATAGAGCACAGATAAGAAAGGCTATTCCTCAATCCAAAAGAAAAGACGAGTCAAACATCTTTTACCAGCGACGGGTATGCCTTGGGTGAACCCTCAGACCTGCCAGTTTACTTACCGTGTCTTGAAGATGCCGCTCATGAGCTCTATGACGCACTCGGAGTTCTATGAGTTTAGCTTGGGATGCAACTAGTTGCTGCTGTAGAGCCTCATTGGCTCTCCTAGTCCCTTCCATATCTTCTTCGAGCTGGCGAATGTGGACCGTGTTAAAACCCGAATTGGCATCAACTTCCATGACTCGGTCGATGGCTACCCGACCTTGCTCATCATTCCGAGCAATCCTGCGGACCATAATGGGCAGGACTCGGTCAGCTGAGCCTCCTTCGCTAAGATTGTAAAAGCTTTAGTCTCCATTGAAGGGTAAAGATTGACCCTGTTCATGACTCCATCGGTTCAAGTTCGTCACCCACAAGGGTGTAAGGCCTTAAAATGCTGGTCGGGGGTTGAGGTTCGGGATTGGAGCCTCTTGAGGTAGGTTGTTGACTTTTGGTTCAGAGTCAGAACCATCAGAGAAGTTTTCTGCGAGGTTATCATCTAAAGGGATTGGATGATTATCTTCCGGCTCTGCCTCGAGCCATCCAACATTTCCTTGGTTTGGGAAGTACGGGTCGCCAGGAGGATGGAATCCAGCCATGATATTTACGCGAGAAAAGGGGTATAAGAATCTTATATAAATAGACGTACTACCTAAGATAATTATAAGATGATCCTTACCAGTTACTTCAATACTTGCATAGTGCATACCAGTTATATGAAATCAAAACAGGATAGACCTTCGAATAAGTGACCCTAACTCCAAATCCACAACCACACAAGGAACAAGAAGTAAAGCAAAGATCACAAATTCTAAGTCTACGACACCATAGTCACATATAACCTTAGTGTATCCACTTAGCAACTATTAGCCTACTAGTAAAGACCTTTTTAGTTCTCAAATAAGTAATTATAGTAACACAAAATACTCCTATAGTATTTTAGGTTCATGTTCTATTCTAATGTTCTCATTATAGTAGTGTTGGTAAGTTTTTAGACTTGTTGCAACCTCACAACCATTCTTGGGCATATGCTAATCACTTCTCGGACCAACATAGTTGATCAGGATATGTCATTCCCAGAACTGACCATACATCCCCAAGCCTATTTGTGGTGTTCAACAATCGTAATACTTTTGTTCTGTCCTACTGACACTGATTTTAGTATGAATGTAGGCATGTATACTTAGTTAAATATTTTATTATTTAAAAGTATAAAATCTTGGTCAGAGTATTTTAATCTCATTATGTTTATAGTTTGTATATCTTTTATGGTTTGATATACTCGATTCACTATAAACAATCCTCTGATACCAGTCTGTCACACCCCAAAACCGGAACAACAAAAACGTTTTGGGGCGGAGGACGTCATGTACAGTATCACAACAATGCATAATAGTAAATAAGCAACAACATCATCCATTGCATTAATAGTATAGTTTAATACAAGTGTTCTGTGTATAGTTTTTAAGACACCAAAAATGAATAAACAAAAATAAAGACGAGTCTGGAAGCTGCTCCGTCTTCTAAAAAACCTGCCATCAGTACATGTCTACTGATGACCTGAGAATACAAGTTATTTTGAAAGAGTTTATCATCATTAAAGCTGGTGAGTTGATAAGTATTTTAGTGTCATTTTTTTGTATAATTTTGAAGCAAATGTTTGTAATAGTGTAATGTAAATGTTTGTAAATGTTTGCACTTCCTAGAAAATCCTATATTTTCTACTAAAATGTAGTCTTCTATCAAGAGCCGACTGTTCTGTATGTTTGTTCTTTTGTAAAAGTATGATTTTTCCCAAGTGTAACTATCATTATCAAAATATAGTTTACGTTATCGTTTATGTGAGAAGATCACAACGTAAATGCAATAGGGAAAATAATGTAGTATTGTACTATTGTATATAGTGACTATTGTTGTACTAACTACCTTAAATCCATTATTAATTAAGGTAAAATGTGATATGTTGTAACCATACTAATTGATAGTGGAAACACGATGCTGAAATACATCGAACAGTAATAACATTCGTCAAAGTAGACCTGCAGGTCCCACTGTAGCTAGCAGCAAGGTGTAGGATGGTCAGTCTAGTATAGATCTATACACAAATTCACGCTCTCCCTCCAGGAGACTCTGGTTACAAAACAAGACACATTAGTGATGCCATGCCCCGAAGTAGTGGCTCACATTTAGGTTATAATATTCTTGTATATGTATAGTATGCTCTGTTTGTATAGTGTATAGTATGTTCTCTTAGTTTCTCATAATAGTAAGTTCTCTTAGTTTCTCATAATAATATGTTCTTATGTTTCTCATAATAGTTTGTCCTTCTGTTCCTCATAATAATAAGTATGTATTGACTCATGAATGAACTGACACATGTGTGTTTCATTGAACTAGAAATAATGAGTAGTATACCTCTAAACTATACCTATTATAATTTACTAGTAATGTTGTTTGAACGACTGAGTAAGTTTATACACCTTTGCTACCCAAAGGTGTTGGAACTGAGGTAAAAGCTTTTATATCTATACACATATACATAATATATAACTAAGGATCAAACGACACTCGGACAAACAATAGGGTACTCTAAGACCACAACCAAACAAAGAACATGAAATAAAGTGAGTTATCAGTCCTAAGTCCTTCCAACCTTATTTATATAACTATATCTGCAAAGACATGGTTTTAACAATATATAAATTTAAAAGAGTTTAAAGAAGAGGGTTTAGCATATAAAATAAGTTTGATAATGAGTTTAGTATGTAAAAGAGTTTGATAACATGTTTTAAAATAGATTTGTTTGATAAACATTTTGAAGTATATGAAATCCATATGTTTGATAGTTATTAATCACATGCGATTGATTCAATAACTATAATGTTCAAATTGTATTCCCCCCTATAAAAAGCATTTAAAATCATTTAAAAGGTAGAATAAGGGTTATGATCTCACCTGTAGTGACTGGTTTGAATGAAAGATCGGTATAGGATGCTAGGTGTCAAGTGGAGACTTGAGCACACACACATGGATCCTATTTAGCATATAATGACACATAGATGGATAAGATTAGTGTTTATACAACTAATCATGAAGGGTAACACCCTATTAGACTAGGAAACCCTAAGGTTGAAGTGTTACAATCACATATGATTGCATACTAAGGGTGTACGGCCATACTAAGGAGTTTACGGCCAAAATGGCATGACTAAGGGAGTTCACGGCCATGAGTTTATGGCCTCATGAGTTTACAGCCTTAAACTCATGCTACTTTGTGCATATGGGTGTTTTAAAGGGCTTTAAAGCATTAAGGAAGGGTTCTAGGTTCATGTCCAAGCCTTAGGAAGAGTTTAAGGTCCAAATGCACCCATATTAAGGGTTTACGACCAATGGAGATGCTCTTGGCCGTAAACTCTTGTTTTTCTTGGGAAAAGCTTGTTTTCAAGGTGTAAATCAAGAGTCTTAACTAGATAGCAAGTATATAAGAGGATACTTATGATTTTGAAGCTTAGAAGATTAGATTTCGGCCCAAAGAACTTATGTGTTCTTGATGTTCTTGAGGATCTTGAATATCTAGACCCAAAAGATGGAATTCATGGATGAATTCAAAGTTGGTTCAAGAATAAGAGATGTATTGACACATAGATGGAAGAAATCACTTACATTTTTGAAGAATTGGAAGCAAGATCCTATAACACTTGAGAGCACAACCGAGTCCTTAGCTTGGAAGTGGTAAAAGTGAATAAAAATGGCCAAGCTTCATACTTATAGCCTAGAGTTTACGGCCACCGTGAGTTTACGGCCGTAAACTCATGTGTCTTGGCCGTAAACTCCTCATATAGAGGTTTATGGTTTGTTTGTTGGTTTTGAACTTCAATGACACATCCAAACACTTAATCCTTTGATGTACTAGGCTTAGAATGCTAAAACGGACTCTAAATAGTGCTAAAAGTTAGCAGAAACAAGTCTGACTTTGACTCAATTGAATGGTTGTACAAGATAGAAATTTCGAGTGTCACATGATAGTTTTACACAAGGCATAACTTGACACTTTCCGACAAATTGAGTCATGTATAGTGCTTTATAAAGAAAAGGGTTGTTTGCCGGTTTTGGTAATATTTGGGTCATTTTCATAAATACTTCAAAGTGGATTAATGTCAGATAAACGAAACGAACGAAACAAAATATCTAGACCGAACTACAACTATCATTATTATTTATTTAGTAAATAATGATTTTCACAATTTGCTCAAGGATTGGTTAGTATTCTAGTCAGACAAAATCTTCACAATACATATATTGATACAATATTGTACACTTTAAGTCTTGTAAGAGCTACAACTAGAGTCTCCTGGAGGGAGAGCGGGCATTTGTGTATAGATCTATACGGGGTTGGCACCCCGCACCTTCGCCGTTCGCTACAGCTAGACCGGCCAGTCTAGGGTGACAAATGTCTTAAACAAAACTGACACCTAAAGAACGTCATAACAGGCACTCCGTGAAATTAGTATGGTTATAACGACTCACTAGAATGCATCAGAAACGTATTTATACAGATTTCTTCTTCGATTAAAAATCAGCTATTTTGACTTTCTCAATGAGACTTTTCCACAAAAGTGTTATGTTTTTACCAAAGATACTATCTTACACATCAGAAAATATAGGATTTTCTATAGGAAACGGTTTTATATGATTTTGAAAACAAAGAACTAAGACACACATTGTTAGGTGCATTTCATGCATTCATTTTGTAGTTTTAGTTCATAAAAGTGCATTGCATTTAGGTTTAAACTCATGCATTTTGCATATTTTTCAGGATTTTTCATGATGCAATTCCATTCACACACTTTTATGATATTTCAGGGACTTTGGAAGGTTGAATATTGTTGGAGGAAGTTAAAAAGAATTGGAGACAAAGTTGTAGAAGTTTTGGAGCATTGAGGAGGGAGATAATGAAGAAATAAAGAATTTTGCTTCACAGGAGTTTACACGAGCCGTGTAAACGTATATATACGAGCATTCTACGTTACTTGTTTACACGGCCGTGTAAATGTCACCCTTTGATTTACACAGGTTGTGTAAACGTCTCGGCAGTTTTTAAAGAAGTTTTACTCTCTTATAATGGAGACAATGAGTTTTGTGGGAAGTTAGGTCGGATTTTGGGCAGGAAGAAGACGATTTTCAGAACTTTTGCAAGTAGATTAACACTTGGAAACACTTTAATTTCCTTTTTGTAAGTCAATTTGAAGTTTAAACTTGTTTGGTTTGTAGTTCAACCTAGACATGTGTGGGTGATTTCATTATCATTTCCGAATCTGATATCTTAAGTATGTGTTGTTAGGTTGTAACTTGAATTTGACTTATGTTTAACATTAAGTAATCTTTGATTTGATCTTAATCATGTGTTTGGTTGGTTCTCTTTTTCACTTGATCAATGAATTAGGGTTCTAGTCAATCTAGTTAATCAAATTATGAAATTCGTATATGTTTTATGATTTGATGTTAGTAACACACACTTACTTGGTTGTAATTAGATCAAAATTAGTGCAATCAAAGATTAAATGTTTATATTCCCAAGCTTAAGAGGAATATTAAACATTGTTGGTAACTAATGCAAGAACTTAATGTCATTTAATGATTTGATGCAAGAGCCTATTTGAATTGAATCAATTAAATAAAGTTTTATTTGAAGAGCTTGTTTTGAATAAAATACTTTTGCCAATTTGGATATTAGAGTTTATTAATATCCAATTTACCGACCTAGATTGAACATGAGTTATAATCATATTACATCTTTCAACATAATACATGTATAAGAGTCAGAATCGGAAATGTACTTCATTTATTGCGTTTGTTATCAATTTTTCTTATTTATGAAGTTTAATTCAAGTTCAAACACAATCCCCCATTTTAATATTATTTGTATTATGTGTGAAAATATGGCAAGATAAGAAGTCCTGTATTCCTGTGGATCGACCCTGCTTACTCTATGCTATTTTTAGTATTAGAAATAGCAGTGATTTGAGCTTTATTAATATTATTTTATCCCATTATTTGTTGGTTTGACAACCAAACACACATGCAACTATACTCAATTTGAAACAAGATTTACAATGATTTTGATAAGAAAATATTGGATTTTCTGGATTTTTTTGGGTCAAAATATGGTTTATACTTTGCTTTTCTGGGCAATTATATTTTTCTGTAATATTTCTGGAGTTTACGGCCGTAAACACCTTACGGCGGTAAACCCATTTACGGCTCATGTTATCTGGCCCATGTTCTCCAAATATAAATATAGGTGTTAGGGTGAGGAGTAGTGATTGATAAACCCTAGAGAGTTGACGGCCAGAGAGAGAAAAAGGAACGTTTGTGTGGGTGAATCTTGTGTAAGGAACTTTAATTCTAATCAATACATTCAAGATTCATATTATTCTTCTTCTCTTTCTCTTCTATTTGATCTGACATCATCCGTTTGATTGGGATTCCGCACCATCAAACGGATCTGATTGATACACAGGCAAATTAGGGATTTACAATTGGTATCAGAGCCAAGTTGTATCAGTCAATTTTGTCATATTTGGGGCATTATTTGATCTTATTTTTGAAATATTTTTGCGTTTTTGGATAGATCTCGCAAAAATAAGGGGGGTTTGTTCTTCGTGTTTTTCATAAAAAAAAGTTTTTGATCGAGTTTTTGAGCTTCAAAGTCGAAAAATCGGTGTTTTTGGTCGGAGTTTGCGGCCGGTGGCAAGGGTTTCGGAGGTTCACGGCCCGGAGTTTACGGCCCGAGCTTGCGGCTCGGAGTTTACGGCGTCGGCTTGCGGTCCTCGGTGGTTTACGGCTCGCACGAGTTCAGACCTCGGCCTCGCAGCTCGTCCTTGCACACAGCCTCGCTTCGCACATTTAAAAAGAAAATCAATAGCGCATTTGGGGGTGCGGGTTTCGAACCCGCGACCACCTGCTGAACAAGTCAGCGCCTTATCCAACTCAGCTACTTGATCACTTGTAACTTTACTTCGAAATTTAAAATATAACCCGTTTTTTTCGCTTCATGTTTCGAATTTTGACACTTTTAACCCAAAAATTCAATTCCTTTTAATTTTAATTTCTTTTTTCATCCAAAATTAATAATAATAATAATAATAATAATAATAATAATAATAATAATAATAATAATAAATAAATAAATAAATAACTAAATTAAATTAAAATTAATAAATAAAATTATATTTTAATTTTTTTTTTTATTTTTTAACTTTTGACCTTAAATTTTGACTTTGACTTCCAAGTTTGACCTTTGACTTTAAACTTTGACTTTCTCGTTTGAATTTTAAATTTTCAAATTTAGCTTTTCGGTTTGACTTTTAAGTTTGACTTTTTCAAGTTTGACTTTTGAGTTTAACTTTTTTAATTTGACTTTTAAGGTTGACTTTTGAGGTTTATAATCAAAGGGTTTGACTTTTAAGTTTGATTTTGGCTTGTAGTTGTGCTTTTTAATTGTTTTCAAGGTCAACGAGGGAAATAAAGACATGAAAGAGAGTCACCAGGATATGTTAAGACAAAATTTCAACATTTTCGATTATATCCTTGGAGAAACCCTCGAAACTCAATTGCAGAGATTTATTACACTTACTACTGAGATGAATATAGCTGGGATCTTCTTGTCTAAATCTGAGATAAGCAAAAAGCTACTGAATTCACTTCCGAAATCGTGGGATATTAACATGGCTATCATCAAGAAGACAAAAGATCTTAATCATCTTAGTCTTGCTGATGTAATTCAAGAACTTGATGCTTTGAAGTGTAGAAAAACAATGAGTTCTGAAAACATTCCGGTCACTGAAGTTACATGTACTCCAGTTTGTGAAACCACGATAAAATTTCTTCAGGAACAAATTGATTTATTTAAAAGAGAAGTTGAGGATCTGAGATATGAAGGATATCAGCTCAGGAAAGGACAGAAACCCCTGAAGGCTGAATTAGAAGCAAAAACCAAGGACTTTAGGAAACTTCGGGAAGAGTATAGCAACAAGTGTGAAAATTATGGAAAAACAGACGTTAGTTTCAAAAATTATACTGTGTTAAGTCAGACAGTCGAGTCATTATTTGAAACCCAATTAAAATTCCAAGTGTAACGACCGAAAAATACAACCAATTTTTTTATTTTTTCAAAAACATCTCGATTCCATTAAATCTTTACAAAAAGGTTTTCAATACAAAACATTTAACGTATTCCCAGAATCACAATACTACGAAATCATGAGGAGCGGTACGATCACGCCTTCGCCTTGCCACAGTCTCCTGAAGAACCTGGAAAACATGAAACCACAACTGTAAGCCCGAAAGCTTAGTGAGATATCCCCAAAATACCAACCACAAATACCATACACGCATAACATGCCATAACATATCCCATCACAGAACAGCCATGCACTTCGGGTCTACTGTGTGACTGGTCCGCCGCACCGGACTACAGTCCACCTGGTCCACCCTCTGAGTCTATCTACATACATCGAGTCTGCAGTGTGATTGGTCCGCACGTTCTCGGGCCTTCAATCCACTTGGTCCACTCTCTGAGTCTACAGTATGACTGGTCCGCCCGCACCGGGCCTTCAGTCTATCTGGTCCACTCTCCGAGCCTTCGGCACGTCTGGTCCGCCCTTTCGGGCCTACAGCCTATCCGGACCGCTCACTGGGCCTTCGGGACAATCGGTCCGCCCTGGGTATGTTGGCCTACAGCACACAGCAGGACCCGCCTTAACCCAACTCCAGTCCAAACAACCATGCGCCACCTGGCCTTAACCTGGCCAAGTCCCTCAAGGCATACCCATCGAAACTCAAACACACTTTCTCTTTCCTTACGGTGTCCTGATCACCGTCTCGAGCCGGGCACCGGCTGTACCCTCTGATAATCACACTCAATAACCGCGAGAATTACAAAGACGCATCACTGCCCCAAATCTCAACAATCACTCGACCCATAAGGCTTAGAAAGCCATGAACTATCGGATCCCCAATCCGAATCCCACTCTATCCATTCCGCGACGACTGAAAGACCCAATCTCAATCTCAGAGTAACTCCCACGAGTCCTCCTCTTGCAATCACATACACATGCTGAACTTTCTCCAGCACCCTCAGGTTGGGAAAACCTGATACACTGATGATATCATCCAACATCCCCCAGGATGAACCACTAATACATATCCAATACCCTGATCAGAATCATACTGAGAGCCCAAGACTCTCCCTCCACATCCCTTCCGAGTCTCTTGGCTCTACACCTGCGGAATTCCCTCCGCGACCTCAGCAGACATCCCAAACCGGATGTGCTTCAATTCCACTGCCGCAAACACGCTACACAAAAACCATACTCGGATTACTCGAATTATAACTCTGCTCTGCTGCTTTCACTTCCGTGAACTTGCACTCCCTCTCGGAGTTACACACCTCTCTCACTTCCTTTCCCAAGGAATCCACTTGGCCATATTGCTACTCCAACAAGTGCCACGGTGCTCGCCCAACGCTACACCATCCCTTGCGTATCCGCTATCCATCCAACACATATACTTTGACTCTCGTCACAGGGACTCTCAAGCCCATGCACTATCTCCACTAATCAAGATCACTACCCGGGGACAGACCTTCTAATGCAAACGCACTGCAACGAACACAATCCATATCCTCAAACTGATCCAACAATACCTGCAGAGTCTTCAGCATGACTGGACCGCCTCACCAGGCCTTCAGCCCATCTGGACCACTCTCTCAGAACCTTCAGCCAATCTGGACCGCTCTTAGTGCCTTCAGTTTGACTGGACCGTTCTCCGAGCCTTCGGCCTGACTGGTACGCCTACCAGCCTTCAGTCTCTCCGGACCGCTCAACTAGCATTCAACATTCCGGGCTATCCTCCCGGAAAATCTCCCATGCATACCGTTCTAGCCCTCGAGGGGTTCCTAACTCTAACTCCATCATACATACTTGATCCCGGCCTGCTCCCAGGCCCTCACAATCAATGCCCTAGGTCTATTCCCCGCCCCGCATGCCCCACACTTACTCCTATCAGCCTATACTCTGGCTGATAGAACACTTGCTGAATCCCCACAGCTAAGCACTCTCGAATGCTCGACAATCTCCCGGAGAATTCTCCAATTCTCCCCCACTTGGGCACTAACTATCAACCACCGGTCGCCATCACCGACCTCCAAGAACAACTCTTCCACAAAGAAAACACTTACACGCGGACTGCTTCCCACAAGCATAAACAACCTCAACGAGATCTCACATCAACACTGATCAACCTGCTCGAAAGAAACTCAATCTGCATCTAACCACTCCTCAGAAAGCAGATGCTACCCGGCCTGCAACCCAACGCCGGGTTTCCACTGATAATCCTCATGAATGATAACCAACGGAATTCCCAAAACCATAACCCATAACCAAAACCACAACCCGCAAAATGACGAATACCACATCGAAAACCAACAAAATTCCAGCTCATAAACATTACACCACAAAAATCACAAGATAACAAGACATCAAGAAAGAAACATACCCGCAGCTGCATCCGGCACTGCCCTGACCTCCTCTGCTGCAAGCTGGTAAGCACGACCCTGAGCCCTTGGGGGCTCCGCTCCACCCTGACCTCCACCTGTGATCCTCAAAGTGGCCGGTGCTGGAGCCTGCACCGGTCCTGCAACAAGCTGTGGACAGTTGACCCTCAAATGCCCCACCTGATGACAATGATAGCAAATCCTCAAATCCCGAGCTGGCGCTGACTGCCGACAATCCCTCGCATAGTGCCCCTCCTTTCCGCACTTGCGGCATGCACCACCGGACCTACAAACTCCGGTGTGAACCCTCCCACACTTCCCACAAGTGTGGCTGCTCGGATCCCCCACTCTAACATCAACGGTCTTGGACCGTTTCGGCGCCGGCTGCGACTGCACCGGAGCCTGCCTCAGCTCACGCAACTGCAACTCAATCTCTAACTCACGCCGCCTAGCGGCCTCCTGCAACTCCAACAAGGTCTCGCACCTCTGTGCAGACACAAACTGTCTAATGTCCCTCTTGATCATGCTCAGATATCGAGACATCTGAGCCTGCTCCGAAGCGAACTCTGGGCAAAACATCGCCCTCTCAGTGAACATCCTGGTGATCTCAGTCACCGACTCCGAATCCTGCTTCAGCTCAAGGAATTCCTGATCCAATCTCTCCCTTTCAACCTGCGGAACATAACGAGTGCTGAACATTTCTCTGAACTGATCCCACGAAACCGTAGCCCTCTGGGCATCCGAATATGACCCCGTGGTCAATCTCCACCAATCCTTCGCCCCGAGCCTCAACAGGTTCAGAGCACACCTCACCCTCTGATCAGCAGGGCATGAACACGTGAAGAAACACCCCTCCACGTCTGATAACCACCTCATAGCAACAATCAGGTCCTGAACTCCATCGAATGTGGGAGGCTTCGTATTAGCGAAGTCCCGATACTGAAATCCCCGACTAGATCCTCCCCCTGCCGTTGCTACAGCCGTTGTAGCCACCGCGGCAGCCGTCTCAGTGAGAGCTGCATAGCGCTCATCAAAATACTCAACCATGGCGGTCTTAATCGACCCAAACAGCTCTGGCAACTCAGCCCGGAACAACTCAGCAATCTCATCACGCAGGGTCTCACGAATCCTCGCATCCAATTCGCTCGTGCTCATCTGACTGATAACCTCGGGTGGCACCGATCCGCCCGGAACTCCCTCTCCAACTCCCGATCCTGATCCAGATCCACTCTCATCATTCCTCGGAATCTCCATACTGAAAACACCACACAAAATCTCAGACTCTTCCCACAACCTGGGATCCAACTCTCTCAACCCAACCCTAGAGATCATGGTTTCCCTGATACGCGTATGGGTCCTGTGCTTTCAGTAGTACGGGCCCATACTACCTTCCACACCTACCCATATTTGTATGAAGTACTACCACAATGCCCTAGAGAAACATGCATAGCAACGTTCAACCCTCACCACTAGAGGAACACTGAAAATACCTCATAAGGAACCCTAGGCTACAGGCATCACAAATCAGGCAACATATCATGAAATCCTGAAGATCCCTAGCCTATCACTAGCATGTTGTTCTATCAAAGCTCAAAAACAAATAACATGCATGGTATATTGGGGTTACTTACTGGCTCCGGCTGATCGTACCTCCGCGTCCTCCTTTACTCATTTGAAAACCACTTTAAATACTCTTTTGAAAACTCTCCTTGATTTGAGACTGGAGTCACACGAATGTTTCCACAATTCACTCAAACCAAGGCTCTGATACCAACTTGTAACGACCGAAAAATACAACAATTTTTTTATTTTTCAAAAACATCTTGATTCCATTAAATCTTTACAAAAAGGATTTCAATACAAAACATTTAACGTATTCCCAGAATCACAATACTAAGAAATCATGAGGAGCGGTACGATCACGCCTTCGCCTTGCCACAGTCTCCTGAAGAACCTGAAAAACATGAAACCACAACTGTAAGCCCGAAAGCTTAGTGAGATATCCCCAAAATACCAACCACAAATACCATACACGCATAACATGCCATAACATATCCGATCACAGAACAGCCATGCACTTCGGGTCTACTGTGTGACTGGTCCGCCGCACCGGCCTACAGTCCACCTGGTCCACCCTCTGAGTCTATCCACATACATCGAGTCTGCAGTGTGATTGGTCCGCCCGCTCCCGGGCCTTCAATCCACCTAGTCCACTCTCTGAGTCTACAGTATGACTGGTCCGCCCGCACCGGGCCTTCAGTCTATCTGGTCCACTCTCCGAGCCTTCAGCACGTCTGGTCCGCCCTTTCGGGCCTACAGCCTATCCGGACCGCTCGCTGGGCCTTCGGGACAACCGGTCCGCCCTGGGTATCTTGGCCTACAGCACACAGCAGGACCCGCCTCAACCCAACTCCAGTACAAACAACCATGTGCACATATACATACAATCATATAGCAATTCACAGTCAACAAGCAGATCAAACAGATCACATAGCATATCATCATCCTAACCAGGATACCGACCTAACAGGTCACTAGCATAGCATCACCCTATCTCTCAGGATACCGATCTCAAACAGGTCTCTATATACCATCCTAGCTCTCAGGATGCAAACATAACATAGCAACAACATAACAACAACTACCCGGATCTCTATCCGATAAGGGCCGGCCTTGGTGCCTTAGACCCTGTTGATATAGTGAGGATAACTCACCTCGATACTGCCGACTGAACAGATAACCCAAGCTACTTCGATCACTGATACGATCTCCACCACTAGACAACCACCAATGCACTGAACTCAAAACAATAATCAACAATTACCAAAATACCCCTGGAAACCACTGGTCAACCCTTGGTCAAAAACAAGGTCAAAGTCAACCCCTGACTGACTCTACTCGCCGAGTCAACCCGATGACTCGCCGAGTCCCCATACTCAGAACTTCCTTCAAACCGCGACCTAACTCGCCGAGTCACCCCGAGACTCGTCGAGTTCGACAACTCTGAGTCCACTCGCACACAACTCACCGAGTCATCCCTTGACTCACCGATTCTCGACTCGACCAGAAAATATTGGGACTCTTCGACAAGACTCGCCGAGTCCAAGAACAGACTCGCCGAGTCTAAGGCTATCTTCAACCTACTCACCGAGTTGTTCATACAACCCGCCGAGTTCCAGTCCATCTTCATCCTACTCGCCGAGTTGTTCATACAACTCGCCGAGTTCCAGGCCATCTTCAAGCAACTCGTCGAGTCCACCCATGTGACTCGCCGAGTACCACCGGTCTGAATCCATACAGAAGCACTCCAGGCCATGCAATTGCTCCAAAACATAGATCTAGCCTCCTACAACTCATCCATCACGTAAAGTGGCAAACTTTACGTGAATCCAAAGAGATCTATGCATTTTACACATTAAGGCTAAGGTTTGGGACAAGATAGCTTCATCCAACACTCAACACAGGGACTTTCATGCATTCCAACTCTTCTCCATCCCAGATCTGAGGTAGCAACCTCAGATCTAGCCTCTAAACTCCAATACATCTAAAGGATATGATCTCAACACCCCCAAAATGAAGAATCTAGACAATAGCAGCTCAAACAATGGAAAGATACCTTAAAAGGAAGCTCCAGGAGAAGATTATCCCGAATCCTTGCAAAGCCCTTTGATCCAAGCCTCTTCTTCTTTGGAATCTCTTCAACAACCACCTCTTCAAGCTCCAAATTGCTCAACAATGGTGCTTCTCCACGATTTTAGGGTTTCTGGAACTTAAGGGGGAACAAAGAGGCTGGGAGGAAAACATAATGATCTTTATATAGGGCTCAACCCCGAGAATTAGGGTTTTCTCCACTCAACGCCTACTCGCCGAGTCCATCTTACTGACTCGCCGAGTCGGCTACTTAACACGCGACCCAGTCGCGACTCTACTCGCCGAGTCCACCCATGGATTCGCCGAGTCACTCTTTCCCAATTTACTCTTTTAGCCCTTCTACTCTACTCTTGATATTTCGGGATGTTACATAAAGATAATCAAAACAAGGGTCTAGGGTATGATAGTGTTCCTCCACCTTTCAATCATAACTACACATCCATCCCTATGACGCTGGACGAAACTGACAGGGAGGCACATCTTCGATATGGCAAACTAGTTGGATTTGTGTCGGGAGGAGTTATTAATATTGAAGATACTAATGTTGCTACTTCATGTGCAGGTAAAGTAGCAGAAGATGAGAACAAGGAGAAAACCATTGAACAAACCAACATCTCCTTGAACTCTGAATCTGTTGCTTTGAACTCAACTGCTTCTGATCAACCTGCCGTTGAGAAATACAGGCCACCAATTCCAACGCAACAGAATTCTTGTGGCAAGTGTGCATGTGGGAACAACAAGAGACAAGGCAAGGATACGCCACCAGGGGCAGGAAGAAACAACTTCACAGTGAAGAAAAAGACATGTTTTCACTATGGAACACCTGGACACATTGCCAGAAATTGTCCAAATCGTGCATACGTTCCCTACAATGCACAAGGATGGCAAAACGCGCCAAGTGGGAGATACTTCAAAAGAAACCCTTCCAGGTCACGTTCAGATAATGTTGACTGGAACGCGCAAAAGGCAAAGAATCAAACCTACAAGGCCAAGAATCCGAATGCCAAGGGCAAGAAGGGAGTGTCGGCCAAGAAGCCCAATCCAAGAGATGCTCCAGTGAAACAAAGACCGGATAAGTCAAAGTCATCTCGAAGATCGGTTTCAAGTTCCAAAGCAAGTGCCGAGGCACCCATCAGATCGAACAAGAAATGGGTTAAACCCGAATATAGATGGGTACCAAAGGTGAAAACTCCCAAATCTCCTAATGCTTCTAACGTTTCTACATCTTCTATTTGTGATAAGCAGGATATGTCATGGGAGAGAGTATCGTGCGTTGATGACAAAGGTCGATCCAGTTTCAAAATGGAATGGGTTCCAAAGACCAACTAATCCTGCTCTATGTCGGAGCAGCTATGGAGGCATATCATCAGACTTCGGTTTGTTGGTAGTGGCTGCTCTAGGCACATAATAGGGGACATCTCTCAACTGTGCAACAGTTTGACCTTTGCTTGAGAGTATGTGTCCTTTTGCGGGAAGGGAAGAAAGGAAGAGATCACATGGGGTTTGTGCTTAACGACATGAAGAATTTTCAGATCTGTTCTGAGATTATGCGTGCTGTTCTCAGACCTTCTGAATGCAGATTCAATCGGTGAATTACGGTTTGCATTTTCTTCTCTATACTTCTGAGTTTTTCTTAAGCTGATTCGCTTTAAAGACTAATTTTTGTTTTAGGATAGTTTAAATTTGCGCATTTACTTTCGTTTCTCTCCTATGCACAAATTTAGGGGGAGAAATAAAAACAAAACAAAAATTTAAGAAAATTAAAAATTTATTGTTGACAGCTTCGGTTGTAGGTATTGTGATGGGAAATGAAATCAGCAAGTGATAACGGGCAAAATGAATCGGCGTAATGTACCTAAGTTGAATCGTCTACACTATGTGTTCGATGTGCTAGTAGACACGAAAGATTTTAAATGGACTTGACTAGGAAAAGTTGAACCTAATGAATTTAAGGACTTGACAAACTTTGATCTAGTTAGATCCGTTTAACCTGATGTCACGACGCTCGGATAGGTTGAGCAGGGAGATATACATGGGAATCTATCGGTCACATTAAATAACCCGTATATGGAACCGTGGAGTCACTTTTCCTCGATGTGCTGATTCTGTCCTTAATTCTGGTTGGATGGGGCAACTGGTAAATTCCGATAAATTAGGTCTGTAGAATATCATTTTCTTTCTTTCTGTCTGTTAGTCATATGTTGCACCCTTTGCGTGATTGGAAGAGATCCGACTTGGATTACAGCATATGCAACTCTATTTCTCTACATGTGATATCTATGAAATTCCTCTTATCTGTTAGCCATATGCTGTCTCCTTTGCGTGACTTCAAATCCGACCTGGTACACGGCATATGCAACTTTCTACTTCTCAATCCCTCTAAAGTACTAAGTTATAGAATTCCGAATCTATCTTTTCTCTGAATGGTTGTCTGCTCACCCAGTGTAAGGAGTACTCTGGAAGTTCTTGATGGCTGGGGCATATCAGGAAGCGGGAAACACGTTCTAGTACACTTAAAATTGAACACATACATATTGTCTGTAGATCTCGCTGCTCGATTTAGGTAGACAACAATATCCCTAGTTGTAGTCAGTTAAATGGTCATAAGGTAAATTTATTTAAGATTTAGGAGTTATCATAATAACAGAAATTTACAATTAGATATATGCCTGAATCATGTCATTGGTAAAATGTCCAAAACTGTCACAAATTTTTCGTGTTTAAGTGGACCACAATACTGGCAATCGATTAGACGACGAGGTGAAGATAAGGGTACCGACAAGTGGAATAAGGCTGTCCAACAACTTTGATCCCAAATCACTCTTAAAGTTAGCTATTATTTTTGTTTTTTTTTGTTAAGTTTGTTCATAGTGTTCTTCTAATTTAAATAAAAGGGGAGAATTAAAAAAACAATAAAAATAAAAAAATTCAGAAAATTAAAAAAATAGTGTTATTTCTGTTTTATTTCTTTTTCAGAAAATATGAAAAATCCAAAAATATTTTTGTTTTTGTTTTAATTTGTTTGCTGAGTTTTCTTTTAGTTCTGTTTTGTCGTGAAAAGTGATTTCAGGTATAGATAAGACCCATGGAGTTTGTGTTGAAGATTTCTAAGCCAAAGGCTTCGTCCGTGAGCATCGAAGAATTCTCATTCGAAGGAGCAAGAAATGAAGATCATTCTTTCAACATTCAATCCTTCAACCCCAGAAGCAAGGTGAAGCAGAAATTGAAGATTATGTGACAGATTGCATTGAAGCCTCCACAATCAGTCTGCAGCTATCTATGAACCTGCTGAAGTGATCCAGAAGATTTGTTCTCTCTGTTGTTCTCTCTGAAGATTCTCAAGCTGAAAGCGCCATCTTTCAAGAATCAGTACAAGAAGTCTCCTCACCCAATATGCGTTCAGAGTCAAATCTTGAAGAAAAGTTCAAGTGCTCAAGATGAAGTCATTCATTGAAGATTCATCAAGTACATCTTGAAGTTATGAAGAATTTGAAGATAAATGTTGATGCCAAGCTTCCAATGAAGATTAACAAGAAAAGCCAGCTACCTTTTAGGGGGAGCTTGTTGGGTCAATTAAGAAAAGAAAGTTATAAACCAAGGGGGAGATTGTTGGGTCAAAATATGGTTTATACTTTGCTTTTCTGGACAATTATATTTTTCTGTAATATTTCTGGAGTTTACGGCCGTAAACACCTTACGACCGTAAACCCATTTACGGCCCATGTTATTTGGCCCATGTTCTCCAAGCATAAATATAGGTGTTAGGGTGAGGAGTAGTGATTGATAAACCCTAGAGAGTTGATGGCCAGAGAGAGAAAAAGGAACGTTTGTATGGGTGAATCTTGTGTAAGGAACTTTAATTCTGATCAATACATTCAAGATTCATATTATTCTTCTTCTCCTTCTCTTCTATTTGATCTAACATCATCCGTTTGATTGGGATTCCGCACCATCAAACGGATCTGATTGATACACAGGCAAATTAGGGACTTACAGATTTCTAAACTATCATCAAAGTTTTATACGAAAATGCTTATGAACTCACCAACATATTTTATGTTGACGCTTTTCAAACGACTTGTATTCTCAGGAAACTAATAAGCAGGTTGTGGATCGCAGACTCAAGGTTATTTTGATGTATTTTAGGGATTTTCTTACTAATGTCTCTTTTGTGTAATATTTGAGAACATAAAAACGATGTAAAACAATGTAAGCTTGTTATATTATTGTATGATGTTTGGGTTGCTATGTTTCAATTATATACAATTGTTATGATACTGTACAATGACGTCACCCGCCTCCAGACGTTTCCATCATTCCGGTCCGAGGGGTGTGACATAATTGAACACACAACTTTGAACAACAAATAAGAAAACCTAGGATACCTAGCATATTTTCAAAATTATACTAATTAGGGTTAGGAGAAACATACCTTGATTTTTATTGTAGAGAATAAAAAAGAAACTTTCTTGTTGATCTCTTGGAAGCAAGCGCCACAAGTGTCGCGCCTCTAATGGTTCACACCTAAACCCTAGCAACGAAGGAGCTTGAAGATGGAGTGGATAAGAGATGCAGAAATCGAAATTCCTTTTACGAATGAAGGCTTGGACGAAATTCAACCCCAAGGGGGTTTATATAGGTGATAAGACGGTATTGGATAAGGCAGGTATCTCCAAGATAACCCTAATCCCTTTACTTCCTCCCTAAGCCATCCAAGGCCCCTTAAAGCCTAAGGAAACCCTAGAAGGGATTCTAGAATTCGCCCCCTATGGGAGGTTCTAGAATTCCTCAATGCTCAACTATTGAACATTGTCACCTTTAGTCCTACTTTTAATTAATCCAATTAATCCTAAAATTAATTCAAATTAATTTCTGATTAAGCATTTATTAAATATTACAATTCCTAATTAATATATTATTCTTATAATATATTAACATATCATTTAGTTTGATTTCTAATTAATTTATTAACCATATAATAAATTAATATATTAATCTCTCTCTTTAAAAGTTATCATATTCAATTGCTAGGTTTGAGGGAAAACCAAAAGGATTGTGCTACCATCAATTCAAGTTTATACAAATTATAGTTAATGACTTAGACAACTAATCCAGTAGTCTCCTACTTGGATAATTCTAATAACTATACCTATTAGTACAACTTATAAACTGATCAGCAAATTGTAGCTTCCAAAAGCCATTGTCGAACTCTGACCCAGTCAATTACGTGTCCTAATATAAGTGATCAAATATTCCTTCATTTTACAAGATATCGTACAGACATGAGACATTTGTTATAATCAATCCCATAGTCCAAGATTTTGTTTCCCAATTTTGATTTATGACGACTGAAATCAGACTACCAATTGAACACATCAATTCAGTCTAGACTTGACCAAACACTTCAGATGTCGACATCAAATCATCGAGGGGCCCAAAGATATCACTTTTCCCGTTTGGAAAAAAGGAACGAATAAACTTTTACTTATATGCTTGTACTATTTACTCATCAAATCATACACACCAATACATTTTATATCATCTAATTACTGATTCATTTACGTATTATCAGTGGACAACAGACTTGTAAACAACAACTCTTATATCTCCGTTTCAAGAATATAATATATTATTGTCTCAAAATTACCCGTGATAAAATCTATGAAGTAATTCTCTGAGTTTGGGTTTATCCAATACTCAAAATTCCTGTTTTTTAAGTACTCATGAACATTGCAGCAAAATTATTTCTATGTTTAATCATAGACAATCTACAATTCAGTTCATGGCAGTCTTACTTCACTACCTACTTCCAAAAGTATGAGCGACTGTAGATTTTGGAATAATCAATATTTTCAAGAAGTAAAACATGCAAAGTGAAACACAATAATAACCTAATTAACTATGGTCTCAAAACTATTGAATATAAATAAAACTCTTGTTATTTAATTACCATATTAATTATAATTTGTTCACCGTATAATGTTTCAGGTAATCAAATAAACACTTGAATTAAACATCAGTCATGCCATGTTATAAACATTCATACTATGTTTCTCTATGGTCATTCCTTTGTGAACAGATCAATTGGACACTATTCTAAAGATGCTCATTTCACAATTTTGGTGTTTCCTTTATATAGATTTTGGTAAGTTTTATACTTGTTGCAACACCACAATCACTCCCAAACACATGTTGGTCGTATATCAAATAAATATAGTTGATTAGGCTATATTTATCCCATATATGATTACATAACTATCTAGGTTTAATCGTAGTGTCCAACATCTAAATACTTTTGTTTTGTTCTTCTTGTGATACTGTTTCTGGTATGTATGTATGTTAGTATACTTCTTATAAAATACTTAGACTTTAAAAGTATACTCTTAGTCGGAGCACTTCGGCCCCATAGTGTTTATAGTTGTATATCTTTGTAAGGTTTGATATACTTAGTTCACTATAAACAATACTCTGATACCAATTTGTCACACCCCCAAACCGCAACGGGGGAAAAGTTTGGGGGCGGAGGACGTCATGTACAGTATCACAACAACTGTATAATAGGAATCAAAGCAAATACAACCATTATATTGATAAAGTAAAGTATTTACATCTGTTCGATACATAGTTTGTATGGCATCAAAAATGTATAATCAAAAGTATAAAAAGATGTGACTCAAGAAGCTCCGTCTTCTCAAAACCTGCAGGTGTACCTGTCTATCGGTTCCTTAAGAATACAAGCGGTTTTGAAAGTGTATAAACATTTAAGTTGGTGATTTCATAAGTATGTTTTTGTAATGAAAACTTGTCTTTGATATTTGAAAATGTTCATATGCTCCTCAAGAAAATCTAATATTTTCTTAGTAATGTAGTGCAGTCTTAGACCTTTAAGACCAAAATGTTTGTAGTTACTGTAATATGTAATTGTAAACCATATTCTTATAATACATAAAACTATATTGTATATGTTCTTGAAAGTGTATGTTGTACTAGTATACTCTATACTAGAAAAATAGTGTTATGTAGTATTGAATGTAGTAATGTATGTATGAAAACCTTGTTGTTTTAATACATGGAATCCACTAGTTGTAGTATAAGTAGTGTATTGTGGTTTTGTTACTTAAAATAAAACCGTTCGTTTGTATCCCAGAATCCTCCATTGTAATGTAAAGTAGTTTTATTACTTAAAATAAAATCGTTTGAAGAAATGTAATCCTGTAAACAAATGTTTTAGTTTATACTGTTGTGAGTTTCACATAACCATACTTGATATAACCTAGTGACATCTAGGATGTTCTTCAGGCGTCAGAATGTTATGACATTTGTCACCCTAGGCCTGCCAGCCTAACTGTAGCTAGCAGTTCAGGTGTGGGATTGTCAGTCACGTATAGATCTATACACAAATCTTATGCTCTCCCTCCAGGAGACTCTAGTTATACTGTATATCATTTAGTTCCGTACCCTAAGGGATACAAGTGAAATAGTGCCTCACAACCTGTATTAACTAGTTAACGTGTAGTGTTGTAATGTTCTCTTGTACTTGAAACTGTATGTATAACTTTGTATTATTGTACTTTGTAATGCAAAAATAATTATACATCAATAATTATTTAGTAATGTATCCTTGTATCGATGTAATAGAGTAGTGTTCTTGAATTTGAAAACTAGTGTAGTGCCTTCCAAACTATGCTTATTATAGTTTAAATGTATGTTCTGGTTCGGTGTATTGCACTTAGTAACTAGTGTAGTAGCTCACAAACTATACCAATTATAGTTTACATGTAATGTTCTGTAATGTATTGAAAAGTTTTGCAATTTAGTTGTATGCAGGAAGAGTACCATTATCCTCGACATGTTACAAAAGGGTTTTAAACATATAAATATTATTATGTAATGTGTGAATACTTCGTTTGAATCAATTGCAAAGGTTTTGAAAACTGTTTGAAATCATTTGTATAAAAACACAAAAATCCTTGTGTTTTACTTGTATTCCCCTAAAAAACATTGAAAACGATAAAATATAGGGGTATGAACTCACCTCGTATATACGTTCATGTTTGAATTAGCGAGCTATAGAAACGATCCTCGGGTAAGCGTACGTGCGAATAACGTTATCATACAAATAGTTGTATCCAACGTCGTATTTAAATTAATGAGATATTAATTTAAATGATAGGTTAAATAATGATTTAAATAATAATTAAAGGGTTAGACAACACTTTAATTATGTAAGGAATACTTACAAAATGATTTGGAATTATTTGAAGTGGTTTTTAGTGGACAAATGGGGTTTTCGATGTAGCCTCCACCGAAATCCTTGATTTCGGTCCTAAATTCCAATGTTTTAAAAACCGGTTTTTTAGTTGAACCAGTATGGTGACCGGATCCCGGTTCAACCGGTTCGACCACCGGGTCAACCGGTTTCTATAATTTTTATCTTTTTTCCTATTTCCTACACATACATACATATATAAATCATGAATTTGATGTTTATTAGTTCAAACATTAAAGATATACATAAAAATAAGTTGTAGATTAATCTAAATACATTAAAATAACACATAACCATAAGTTTTAGTATTTTACATCAATCCATATAGGTCAAAAAGAAAATAAAATACAATACCGAAACAAAATCCCCTAATCTAATAAATAGATACATTTTTGCCACATGGCATTCTCCAAGATCCCTCACAACTTATTTTCCCACTCAAGATTTCAAAGTGAATTCCCGAAATTGTCCTTCAACTGTTATAAACGCGTTGTGGCCCATCTTCTTCCCTTCGTCTGATTTTTAGGTTATCTGATCATTTGAATTTGAATTTGAAGAGAGCAATCCCAATAATTCAGGAACCAAAATTAAACTCCTATAAACCCTCTTAGTTGTAGAATCAGTTTTGATACTCCCGTATACCTTAAACCTTAAACGTCGGCCCTCTTTATAGGGCTCCTCATTTCCAACTTCAGTATGAGAAATCAAGTATTATCACCAATATATTTGTGTTAATTAACAAGATCGGAAGGTGCAGTGAACGTAAGCGCTTCCAAAATTAACGCTAACACTCAACATATGTATTTATATGATGTAACGTCCACCTCCATCGTTTTTAGTGATTGTTTGGTGCTACAATTGACAATTTTGAAGCTTGGCAATCTATAAGTGCTGAGGTATTTTATCCAAAAGTGGTGAGTTTATTCTTTAACCCTAATCACTGATGATAGGTTAATTTCATGTTTTGGTTCGATTAATTGGAATTTTTCATGTATCTTTTTTCCTTTTCATCCCTTTTAATTGAGTGTTTATGGTTCTATCTATGTTCGATTTTTCAATTGAGGGTGAAATACCAATCGCCAATGTCCAACCACAGTAACCGGTAAGGGAATTGTGTATAAGAAGGAGCAAATGGATTCAGAAGATCTGGTTCATCAGATTCTCATCACCAACATCGGTACACGAGAGCTAATTATAGGCACACTAAGTGTTTGGTGAAATGCGTGATTTTTTTAATATGCTTTTGCTTGATTTCACAAAACTATTAATGTGGCAAATATGTTATTCAAATTCTAGATACAAATCCACAACAATTTTCCATCTGCAACAACAAAGGTTCATAGAATTGATTATAAATTGAAAGGGTGAAGAAGTGCTGGAATTTACACGGGAGGAGCTCTCTCCAAGGGTAGAGGAAAATGTAATTTCTGATCTTCTTCTACTAATATTTAATATGCCCAAATACCCTTCATCTGATAAACTTCCACAATACATCAAACATTTCTAGAGAAGTTGGAGAGAACAGTTGCCCTACTGGCATTTTAAGACGTGAAGAACAGTCATGTTAGAGATCTTTTAGACATATATCAACGTCTAAAAACCACAAGTGATGTCAATTTTGCTATCCTTAAAAATCAAAGCAATGAAAAAGGTTAGTTTTTTTATCTAGATATGCATAAATAGTTTCTCAATATATCCATTTTTTATTATATTTTTGTATTTTTCTAGCTTAATGTGGTTGGGTTTTTCTGTTTATGTGTCTATCATATGTTTTGTTTAGATATCTATCAGCCCACCATTTTTTCTATTAATGTAAATTGTTTTTGGCCCTAAATTGATTTTTTTTAACATTTCACGTTTTAATTTCCTATTTTTGTTATTTTTCTTTTCTTGATGCTAACTAATAGACGTTAAGACTTGCAGCCTACTGGGAGATTTTGGGTTCATCCTCTTGGTCTATGTTGATGGTCGTTTATTGTATATGAGTATGTATGTGAGTATGTGACTATATGTGTGAGTAAGTATATGACTATTTGTGTGTATTTCATGATAAAATCCCATAAATAGCAACATATTTTGTTTGTTTGTAATAAATAGCAATCCATTTTGAACTAGACTGTAAAATTAAAATATTTTTTATAGCATCCTACTTTCTATAAAATGTCATTTATAGCATTTTGAACATGGACATTTTCTGTATTTCTTTTAAAAGGGACACGTTCTACATATTTTTAAACAATGACCATTTTTTAAACATGCACCATTTAGGAATTTATTTTTAAAGAAATATAATTTTTGTATGTGTTAGCATTCATGTCGTTTAGTGTATGTGTGTATGTAGGTGATTGAATATATAAGTAAGTATATATGTGTGTGCTGTTGTTTGCATGAATTCAATGATATCCTTCAAATGTTTGGTTACAAATTCTCTGGGATATGAGTTCTTATAATATTTTGAATATTGATCTTTAAAGCATGTGGATGTTATATTATGGAAAGTAGGGAATTGATTTTCATTAACTGATAAACATATTCTTGATAAATTATGCATTTATGTTTAGTTAAGAAATGTTCATTCAATATATCATATTTAATAAAGTTATTAAAAAATCTATAATATTATCAAGTTATAAAATATTTAATTTAATAAAAATAATACATCCTAGTAAATAAAAAAAATAACAATGAAGGGTTATCAATCACATTTTTTAGTAATCAATATTATCATAATTATGTAAATTCAATATTTTGTTTGCAATTATACTAAAATATTAGTTGTTGTTGAATACTCAAATTATCCGTGAATTGGTACATATTATTTTTTCTGAGAAATGTTGGTTAATTTTGTCTATTTTTAATATTTACTAATTATATATAAGAAACACTATCATTCAATTCATTTTAATACAATGATTATGATTTTACATTTAAATTAAAATTCTTCTAAATCTCTTAAAATTAGCATTATTTATTACCATTTTGAAATTTGAAATTCAAAACAATTGGTAATCAATAATTATAATTTTATTTGAATCAACAATTATAATTTTACATAAATAAAAGACAAAACTGCAAAAATGGTCCCTGTGGTATGCAAAATTTTGGGGTTTTAGTCCAAACAGTGACTTTTTTGGTTTCGTAGTCCTTTTGGAGTGGTTTGTTTGTGAAAATGGTCCCTCCGAAAACTGAAATGACTATAATACCCTTGGGGTATTTATTTTTCATTTTTCTTTCATTATTCTTAAAATTTAATATTTATTTATTTATTTTAACAATTAAAAAAATAAAAAAGGGCCACCTCTCTCTCTCTCTCTCTCTCTCTCTCTCTCTCTCTCTCTCTCTCTCTCTTCGTCCTCCCCCAGATCACCATAAAGAATCTACACACATATACATACACTCACTCGACATATACAAGTAGTCGCCACTTGTTAGCCTTCAATGACTCCGGCTCGATCCTCCCACCATCGATTTCATTCAACAACGCATCAAAAGGAAGCTCGAAGATTTCAGACGATGACCGCTCCTCCTCCGACTTAGTCTGCGTCAGGATGAGAAGAAAAGATCCTAACCCCACCTTCTCTTCTTCTTCTACCTGATCCGACGGTGGAAGGGCAACGACAGGTGGCTGTAGTTGGTGGATGTGGGCAGCCTTGCTGCTTAATTTCTGTTGGTGGATGCTCGACGAGGGACCAAGACGAAGCAGAAACGACGATGGCGTTTGGTGGTGCTGGGTTACGACAAGATGGAGGCGTTTGGTGGGTTTTGCCAACAATCACAACGAGTAATTTGAAAGAACAGAAATAATCAGGTGTTTTCTTGATCCGATGTCTCCTGTCCCTGATTCAAGATTTGAAATTTAGACCACAAAATTTGAAATCGAACATCTAAATATATCTCTATTTGGGGTTCTTAAGATCAGTTCCAATAACAACGAGTAATTTGAAAGATTTGTATCAAGAAAATCGAGAAAAGCTTATTGTACCTTATGCCGATTAATGAGGTTTTTCCTTTGTTTCCTTTCTTTTCAGAAGAGCTCAACGAGAGAGAGGGCTGGGAGGAGCAAGGTTATGGTCCGGAGGTATTTGGGAAGGGTGTTTGCTGGTGGTGGGTCAAGACATGGGGAGGTGGAGGAGGTGTTCGAAAAATTAAGTGGGTTAAGATGGTGGTGGTTGTTTCCTCCGATCAGTAGCAAGAAGGGGGAAGAACATGGAAAATGCGAAAAGGGGGAAGAACCGGTGCTTTCTTTCTTCAAATGGAGAGAGAGAGAGAGAGAGAGAGAGAGAGAGAGAGGTGGGACCTTTTTTATTTTTTTAATTGTTAAAATAAATAAATAAATATTAAATTTTAAGAATAATGAAAGAAAAATGAAAAATAAATACCCCAAGGGTATTATAGTCATTTTAATTTTCGGAGAGACCATTTTCACATACAAACCACTCCAAAAGGACCACGAATCAAAAAAAGTCACTGTTTGGACTTGTTTCCTAAAAAAATGCAAACCACAGGGACCATTTTTGCAGTTTTGTCTAAATAAAAAAACATAAATATCTTAATTAATAATTTATTGAAAATAATATATTAATAATTATGATTTTTTACTATAAAAATTTATTTCTTTTTGTGACCGTGGCTTCTGCGGACTATAATCTAAATATCTTAATTAGTAATTTATTGAAAATAATTAATTAATAATTATGACTTTTTACTATAAAATTTATTTATTTTGTAATCGTAGTTTCTACGGGGTATAACCTAGTATAGTTTTAGATGAATATAAACATATCAAAAAATATTATAACATTTACCATAGGTTTTTATTTAGAGAAAACTAAATAGATTTCAAAAAAATCACCAAAATTTATTATGCAAATGGTTGTTTCCCATGTGTTTTTCTTCGGTTTAACCGGTTCAACCGCTTTATTTTTACTGGTTCAACTGGGTTTTACTAAAAACCAGCCGGTTCACAAATCGACATAAAACCGGTGATAGTTGAACCGCTCTCTCCCCCGGTTCCCGGTCCAACCGGTTCGACCAGCCGGTTCAAACCGGTTTTTAAAACATTGCTAAATTCTCAACCGGGGACCAGGTTCTCGGTCCTAAAGGGTTCTCGGTCCTAGGTGTTTTCAACCAGCTTGAAGATTTGAAGATTGTTCTTGGTGTTCTCGGTGAAAATTATGAAGATTTGAAGGATATTTCTTGAAGATATGAATGTTTTTGGATGATACTTGAGGGCAATTTGGGAAATTTTTTGAGTAAAAAGGTGAGGAATGGCTTTATTTTTCAGATGAAAACATATATATATATATATATATATATATATATATATATATATATTGAGTAAAAAGGTGAGGAATGGCTTAATTTTTCGGATGAAAACATATATATATATATATATATATATATATATATATATATATATATATATATATATATATATATATATATATATATATCGGTTGGTTTTTCGGTCGAAGAAGGGTTTGCGAGCTGAGGTCTGTTTTCGGTTGTGACATCCCCAAAATCACGGCCAGAAAAGACCGGTTTGTTTATGCTTTGTTTAAAAATCAGAGTAACATTTTAATTAAAAGTGTTGCGGAATTTGTCCCAAAACAAAATATGATAAAGATTTATCAAAAGCATTTCCATAGAAATGTATTTCATTAAAAGACTTGGGATGTCATGTTCGTACAGATCAAAAGCATAAACAGTACAATATAAGCCTTACTACATTATTTCATATCTACAGGCCTATATCCGATTAATCTCTCATCCCAAGACATCACATCTATGCTCATGCGCCACTACCTGTAATACAATAAACTGAGTGGGTCAGGCTTGGGGGCCTGGTGAGCACATAGGGTTTTCAACCCACAATAAATAAGTTTATTAACTCCATTAAATTAAACAAACCCGATTACCCGTTCCCGTTATCCTCACATTATGTCCCTAAGCATCTATCATAAGGGACCTACCCTAAGGATTATCATTGGGACGAACACTACTGCTAAGGGGATTCCTCAGCAATAAATGTCCTTAAGGCAACCATGTGGGGGATGGAGTACATCTGGTGAGCACACAGTTCAAATAAACACACAGTTCGAATAAACACCTACAGGTTGCGAGTCTGCTAGTGTTCCACTGGACTGTCTAGAATAGTCCGTGGTCGTCATCTATACTCCGCTAGATGACTGGATCATCAATAACATCTATAACGAGGTCTCTCATTATTTTATTTTGTCACATAGAAACTATTACATCTACCCATGTTTTACCCAACACATTTTGTAGATATAAAATACATATACAATTTAAATCATTGAAAACATGTATAAAACGTTCATCCAACATAGATAGCAAGTATACAGATAATATACACACACAGCACGTAATTTATATAAAATACTTCATATCTATGTGTAAGCTGAAAGTAACTATGCACTCACTTGAAAGGTGGTGACTCAGCACTTGGATAGCGCTTCGATACTCTCAAAACGATATTCCTTCGATAAAACCTAGTATCGATACCACTAGGGTTTAGTCTAACGATAACCGTGACAAATTAATAGTCTGAATATTATTATTATTATTATTTAAGCGTTAATAACACTCAATATAACTCATAATAATAGCCTAAATAATTATTTTAAGGGCCTAATAACATTCCAATAATTATTTGAAAGCTATATTAAAAATTGTGTAAGCGTAGCACACTTACAGCGAATTTTATCGAAAAGCGGAACTTAATTGGAGCATCGTTTCGAAACCGAAAGACTCCTTTTTCTCGGGACTCTGGGAGCCTCGGGGCTTCCCTAGGGAGCTAAGGGTTTTATCTAGGGTTTAGGGGTGGTTTGGGGTTGTAGAGAGAGAAAGAAATTAGAGAGAGAAGTGATTTTGGTTTGAAAATGAGGGCTGCCTTCGCTGCCTTTTATATCCTGCGAGGCCTCGGTACGCTGGGCGTACCTCGGACCTACGCTGGGCGTAATGGCTCGGATAAGGGTGCCACCTCGGACCAGCTGTCTTGCACTCCGGAAGAGATAAGGCCGAAGGGTACGCATTGTGACAACTCGAACTTTCCATTCTGTACAAACTATATCACTTCAATAGAAGTTATAGTAGTCACAGTTAATTTTCAGACTTTTCACGTAAGTTTGAGTAATTCATGGTTTACACTTCAGGAAATATCAGGAGAGTGGGTGCACTAGGGTTTTGTGCAACACTATTATTCCAACACTCTATTATATTAGAGATCATTTCTGGAATAAAAATATTTTCTGCCAAAAATATCTCAGGACTATAAATAGAATTCTGAACCAAATTCATTCATTATTCACATTTCCAACTAGAGAAAAACCATTTTCTCTCTCACGGATCTTCGGGTTTTTATCCCATATCGTGAGTACCTCTTTCTAGTAGTGTTAGAAAGCTTTATATGTAGTTATAACATGATTTAGAAGGCTAAATCACTAGATTTAGGAGTTTACTCCCCAAGGTATTCTTGGGCGGTAAACTCCCGAAACGAAGCCAAAACCGACCCTTGTGTTATGCTAAAGCCTTAGACTCATATGTATGTGTGTTAGGGACAAGAAAACAACCATAAATCACCCAAGTTTGGGGAGTTCACGGCCCAAGAGTTGCTTAGGCCGTAAACTCCCTTTTTGGGGTCAAAATGGTGTTTTAAGGCCACTAAAGCTTCAAGACTTTTACCAAGGCTAGTTCCCATTTAATCTAAGGCCTTAAACACATCAAACAACACAAACAAATGTGAGTTTACGGCCCAAGTGTATCTTAGGCCGTAAACTGTTGGATAAGGTGTCTAAGTCCATAACTATTTCGGGCTTGTACTTGACCCGACCCGGCATGGTCCATTTGGGTTGCATGGCACCATGTAATTGGATAGACTAAATGAGAGAAATAACACTTGGAGATTATTAATATATTATAAGTTCTAATATATTAATAATATTATTTGATTAGTTGATCAAATAATTAATTTGGAATTAATTAAGTGATCAAAGGATAACTAATTAAATATATGGGTTGATTATGTAAATCATCCATATCTTGTATAGTGGGCTAAGAGGCTCCATGGATTATCAAGTTGGGTTCTACCCATAGGATGCTCCATGGATGCTCCATGGGAGTTACAAACCCATGGGTCATGGAAATGAAGAGTCATGACACATTAGGGTTTACATGGTGTAACCCTAGATGTGTCAACACTATATAAGAAGCATATTCTCCACAAAATTGGCAACACAAGTTGAACACTAAGAAACAAGAGGGCTTGGCCGATTTTGAGAAGTGTGTGTTATCTCAAGAGTCTTTCCAAGAGCATTTGGTGTTGTGTGAAGCATTTGAGGCATCACACTTGGGGTGCTAGGCTCACAAGGTTTTAAGGAACACAAGCAACAACAAGGTAAGTTATTCTATCTATGATTCAAGTTAAAATTGTTCCCCATGTATGCTAGATAGGAATATAACCTTGGAATTCAACTTTGCATGATAATTAGACAAACATAGATCCAAGGTTATTAGGGTTGCATGTACATTTAGGAAGTGTTAGAATGCTCAAAACCCATCAGTGGTATCAGAGCCTAGGCTTGTTTGTTTGTTATTTGTGCTTAAAAGTTGAAGAAAGTCGAAAATTCTGCTGTCTGACTGATGGACTCGGCGAGTCCATGGGGAGGACTCGTCGAGTTCATGTGTATCTTCAACCTACTCGGCGAGTAGGTTTATGCACTCGGCGAGTAGGGTCGACAGAGTGCAGAATTTCGACTTGAGTTGCTGGAAATGGATTAGAATCATTACCCTAAAATGTTTTGGTACTTGAAAACTTATTTTAGAAGGTGTAATGTCTTTTCTAACTCATTTACAACAACTAGTTATCAAAATTACAAAGATTAAATGTGATTTTGAAAGTGTTCATATTCATATTCTTGTTCTTATGATGTTTAGATGATCATAGGAATTATTTGTAACCTATGTGGTAGATTAATTCATGATCATAATGTGTTTTAATGGAGTCCATAACTTGTCCTCAAGTTATGGAAAACCAAAAGTCTCTTGGATTAAAAACCATTAAAAGAACACAAGAGTTAGGAAAAATGAAAAGTCCTCATTTTATTACTCTATTAAACTCATAAGTTACAAGAAATGAAAAGTTTTGAAAGTTTACAAAAACTTGCCCTCAAGTTTTGGAACAAGTAAAGTTCAGTTAAAACTTTAGTTCCAACCCCTAGAATTTTAAAAGTTAAAATTCAACCCTTATACTTATATTATTATGATTTAATAATTATATATATATATATATATATATATATATATATATATATATATATATATATATGTATAAGAACAAAGTCGTCTTACCGCTAGTATGCCTCATTCACGAAGCCGGTCTATAAGGTGGGTATAAGGTTGTTGCCTATAAAATGGTGACTTAATGGGTGTCCACTCTCACTCACCGCTTGCTTGATCGGTGGAGGGTCGTTAGCCGAACGGGTAAGACAAGGACTTATTAATTCTCATTCAAAGTATGATGAATATTATAAAGTAACTAAATGTTTTATTAAATTCCCAATCTTAGTTACTTTAGGAAAAATGTGAATAAGGTGCTATTCCATGAAATTACACTTTACACTTTGATTAAGTCGTTGGTGGAGCGTGTGTGGTTAACCGGCACACTAACTTGGACTTAACAAGGTAGGTAAAGGGTGACTTAGGGTTTATTATAGTATCGATGGAGCGTGTGTGGTTAACCGGCACATCGATTGAGTGATAAACTTTAAGGGTACCAAGTGATTTGCATGGTTACTTCACACCTCGTTTTGTGATCCTCGGTATCCCAGTCACAAAACATGGAGGGCACACTCGAGATTGAAACATGCCTTTGAAAAGTTCATTGAATCTCAAAGAATCTAGGAATTTCTAAGAACCATTCAAAAACCTAATACTAAAATATTGCGGTTTTCGTGGTGGAAATTGGTGAATCGTCATTCACCTACCTTTCAAATATGATATAGCTTAGATTACGGCATACCTCTTCTAAGTTATATTATATTGAGATTGGATCCTAGCCTTAATATTACATTTGGGTGTTTATTAAGGACTCTCTTATCTAAACTAATCTTGTCCTCTTTTCTTCAGATGTCTTTCAACAATGCTTCTGGCTCTAATCCTAATGGCTCCTTTTCCCTTATGAACTTGTGTGGGAAAGTCACCTTTGATGGATCCAACTTCAATGAGTGGATCAGAAACATCAGGATGATTACCCGCTACGAGGACAAAGAATATGTCCTTGACAAGGAGCTTAAGGAGATTGATGAGTCCACTGCAACTCCTCAGGAGATCGCTGAATTTCGGGCACATGAAAGGGATGCTACGAAAGTGGCTTGCATCATGATGGCCACGATGACAGCGGAACTCCAAAAGTCTTATGAGGATTTCTACCCTTATGACATGCACCAAGATTTGATGGAAAGATACCATCAAAGTGCACGACAAGAGAGGTATGAAATCATCTGCTCCATGATAACAACCATGATGAAGGACGGGGAATCCGTCACGAGCCACATGCAGAAAATGCAAAGGTATGTGGATCGTTTGCTGAAGCTTAATGTGAACTTCCCGGAGGATCTTGCAATAGATATTATTTTGCATTCCTTACCATCGTGCTATGATCAATTCCGCATGACATATCACATGAACAAGGAAGAAGTCACCCTCAGCAAACTTCAGGGACTTCTCAAGACCGCAGAATCAGGTCTTAAGGGGAAGTCGGTTGCTATCACTCCTACTCAAAACTCTACTCCGGTTTTGGCAATCGGGAAAAGTCGAGGGAGGAAGAGAAAGAGCTCTTCTAAGGGTACCAAGGTTCGGACCCTTGATGGCTCTTCTTCAAGTGGAACCAAGAAAGGTTTCATTACCCCTTCTTCTGACCCAAAAGAGGCTGAATGCTTCTATTGCCATGAAAAGGCTCATTGGAAGCGGAACTGCCCAAAATACCAGCAAGATGTGAAGGATGGGAAAGTTAAACCCAACCATGCAGGTATTTACACTATCATTTCTAATAACTCACCCCATTCTAATTCTTGGGTCCTTGATACCGGTTGTGGTATTCATATTTGTTGTGACTTGCAGGGACTAAGAAGAAGTGAGGATGTGGAGCAAGGAAGGATAAACTTGATCATGGGGAATAGGAAAGCTATACCTGTTACCAAGATTGGAGTTTATACTTTATCGCTAAGTAGTGGGTTTAGTTTAGATTTGAATAAGTGTTGTTATTCGCCAGGAATGGCAAGAAATATTATTTCCTTTCATGCTTTGTACAAACAAGGGTTTACCTTTTCATTTAATAATGAAGTTGGTTCTATTGATGCTTTCTTTAATAATGTTCTTTATTTTAAAGCATTACCTTGTGATGGTGTGTATGAAGCTGTATCTGTTGTAGATAACTTAGGAAATAATGTTTTGTGTATTGATTCTACTAATAATAACTTGGATAAAGCATCTTTATGGCACTGTCGTCTTGGACATATAAGCAAGAAACGCATAGGCCAACTCCAAAAGGATGGAGTCTTGGAGTCATTTGACCTAAAGTCAGATGATAGTTGCGAATCATGCTTACTTGGAAAAATGACAAAGTCACCCTTCACAGGTTCGTGTGAGAGGGGTGAAGGTTTGTTGGACCTTATACACACGGATGTGTGTGGACCATTCAAACATGCCACAAGGGATGCTAATCGTTATTATTTGACTTTTACTGATGATTATAGTAGATATGGATATGTCTACTTGATCAAAGCATAAGTCAGAGACTTTCGAGAGGTTTAAGGAATTTAAACAGGAAGTCGAGAATCAATTGGGCAGGAACATTAAGATGCTTCAATCCGATCGTGGTGGTGAGTATCTTAGCTCAGATTTCCTCGACTATCTAAGGGAATGTGGGATAGTCTCACAATTGACACCTCCCAGGACACCACAGTTGAATGGTGTGGCTGAGAGGCGTAATCGAACCTTGTTAGATATAGTTCGTTCCATGATGAGTCGAGCTACGCTACCAATCTCATTCTGGGGGTATGCCTTAGAGACTACCGCCCATATTCTTAATCTAGTCCCTACAAAGAAAGTTGCCAAAACTCCTCACGAGATGTGGACTGGTAAAGTACCTAAACTAAACCACATCAAGATTTGGGGTTGCGAGGCTTTCGTGAGACGCGAGACTCATGATAAGCTCGAACCTCGAAGCGAGAGGTGTATTTTCATCGGCTACCCACAGCGATCCTTTGGTTACCTCTTTTACAGACCTAGTGACAATGTGGTCTTTGTAGCAATAAGAGGAGTCTTTCGAGAAAGAGAGTTTATAAGCCAAGGAGACAGTGGGAGGCAAATTGATCTTGAAGAAATTCAAGAATCAAGCGGTGAAGGAACTTCAAACTCTAGCCCTCAACTTGAGGAGGAAACTCCTGTTGAGCCAATTGACAAATCTGTACCTCTGAGACGTTCCACGAGAGTTAGGAGTGCACCTGAGCATTACTATGGATTCCATATTACTGCAGAAGGTGAGACACTTATTAGTGATGAGACACTAGTAAGTCAAGATGACCCTAACAGCTACGAGGAAGCCATGGCAGGCCCCGAGTCTGCTAAATGGAAAGAGGCTATGGATAGCGAGATACAATCCATGTATGACAATCAAGTTTGGAACTTGGTTGAAAATGTACCAGGTCGCAAGACAGTAGGGTGCAAATGGGTCTTCAAGAAGAAGACCGACATGGATGGTAAAGTACACACTTATAAGGCTAGACTGGTTGCAAAGGGCTTCTCTCAAATTCCTGGAGTGGACTATGATGAGACCTTTTCTCCGGTAGCCAAGATTAAGTCTATTCGGGTTCTGTTAGCCATAGCTGCATTTCATGATTATGAAATATGGCAGATGGATGTCAAAACCGCTTTCCTTAATGGAAAGTTGGCTGAAGATGTTTACATGAGTCAGCCAGAGGGTTTTGTCAGCAACGAGTACCCTAATAGAGTGTGTAAGCTTGAGAAATCCATTTATGGATTGAAGCAAGCACCTCGCAGATGGAATCTTTGCTTTGATGAAAAGGTCAAGGAATTTGGCTTTTCTAGGAGTGAAGATGAATCTTGTGTGTATGTCAAGGCTAGTGGGACTATAGTTAGCTTTTTGGTATTGTATGTGGATGACATACTACTCATAGGAAACGACATTCCAACCCTGCAGGAAGTTAAGTCATGGCTTGGGAAGTGTTTCGCTATGAAGGACCTTGGTGAAGCTGCCTATATTCTAGGGATAAGAATCTTGAGAGATCGGAGTAAAAGACTAATTGGACTTAGTCAGAGTACCTACTTGGATAAGGTGCTGAAGAGATTCAGCATGCAGGATTCCAAGAAAGGAGAGTTACCCATCCAGAGTAACACCAGATTGAGTAAGACACAAAGCCCTAGCACTGAGGCTGAGATAGCAGAAATGAGTCGAACACCTTACGCTTCGGCTGTAGGATCGATCATGTATGCTATGACGTGTACTCGACCCGATGTAGCTTTTGCCTTGAGCATGGTTAGCAGGTATCAGGCGAACCCTGGCAAGGCACACTGGACTGCGGTAAAGAATATCCTCAAGTACCTACGGAGGACTAAGGACTGGGTTCTTACCCTCGGTGGGAGTGATGACTTGAGAGTTGTAGGGTATAGTGATGCTAGCTTCCAGACTGATAGGGATAATTTCCGCTCTCAGTCGGGCTGGGTCTTTACCCTAAACGGAGGAGCAATTTCTTGGAAGAGTTCCAAGCAAGAGACAGTGGCTGATTCTACTTGTGAATCAGAGTATATTGCAGCTAGCGAGGCAGCAAAGGAGGCGATATGGCTGAAGAACTTCATTGGAGACCTTGGAGTTGTACCAGCTATTAAAGAGCCAATGGAAATTTTCTGTGATAGTGAAAGTGTTGTTGCCTTAGCCAAGGAACCAAGGGATCATGGGAGATCCAGACACATCGACAGAAAATACCATTTCATTAGACATCGGATCGAAGAAGGACACCTCGTGGCAAAGAGGGTATCATCAGATGAGAATCCGGCAGATCCCCTCACAAAGGGACTGACTCGGGTTAAGCATCTTCAGCATGCTCGGAGCATAGGGCTGAAAGATGATATTAGATTTAGTAGTTAGATAATCTCGAAATTTGTAAAGTGTAATTGACAATTGATGATGAATAAAAGTGTTTTATTTATGAGTAAAGTGTTGCTATCTCTTGTCGATCGTTTACTATATTTCTTTTGCATGTTTTGACTTCCAGAATAATTTTTTTTGGTATAACATATTATTCAAACCTCCACAGTCGGTCATATGCTGGAAGTAGATATGAATCAAGACTGTCATGTTTGGTTGTAGAGGTCTTGGACAAGGCTACAACAATCATGAGTGCTTATAAGTTCTGAGCATTGGACTCAACCCACGCTCACTGGAATCACTTCATGGAATTCTATCTCGAGTGATCGTGAGACGGTAATATCATATAAGTCTTCAAACCTAGAGATATGATTTGTTACTTACAAGTTGGTTATGCATTGACTATACGAAACCGCATTGGTAACTCGATGTTATAAAACGTACTTTTGTGTGTAATTCAATGAGTGGTAGAACAAACATATGAGTCGAAGTTTATCTGTTCCTTCTTGGATTAGAAGCTGATATCTGGGCCCCTCGATGATTTTGTTTTGACCCATGTACCGGGCCCGGTCAGAACTAAGTTGATGTGTTCAATTAAGTTCTATGTCAAACAAATCGAAAATCGGGAAACAAACTGCTGGACAATAAGTAAGACATTGTTCCATGTATTTGTCCGGCTGATATCTAGAACGGAGGATTATATGATCACTTATCTTAAATGGCGTACCATCATCTTCTCAGTTCCGAGAGACCTTGAAAGAGCTACGATTGCCGGTCGGTTCCTGAAGTACTAGAGATATAGTTATTAGACTTATCCAAGTGGGAGACTGTTGGATAAGGTGTCTAAGTCCATAACTATTTCGGGCTTGTACTTGACCCGACCCGGCATGGTCCATTTGGGTTGCATGGCACCATGAAATTGGATAGACTAAATGAGAGAAATAACACTTGGAGATTATTAATATATTATAAGTTCTAATATATTAATAATATTATTTGATTGGTTGATCAAAGAATTAATTTGGAATTAATTAAGTGATCAAAGGATAACTAATTAAATATATGGGTTGATTATGTAAATCATCCATATCTTGTATAGTGGGCTAAGAGGCTCCATGGATTATCAAGTTGGGTTCTACCCATAGGATGCTCCATGGATGCTCCATGGGAGTTACAAACCCATGGGTCATGGAAATGAAGAGTCATGACACATTAGGGTTTACATGGTGTAACCCTAGATGTGTCAACACTATATAAGAAGCATATTCTCCACAAAATTGGCATCACAAGTTGAACACTAAGAAACAAGAGGGCTTGGCCGATTTTGAGAAGTGTGTGTTATCTCAAGAGTCTTTCCAAGAGCATTTGGTGTTGTGTGAAGCATTTGAGGCATCACACTTGGGGTGCTAGGCTCACAAGGTTTTAAGGAACACAAGCAACAACAAGGTAAGTTATTCTATCTATGATTCAAGTTAAAATTGTTCCCCATGTATGCTAGATAGGAATATAACCTTGGAATTCAACTTTGCATGATAATTAGACAAACATAGATCCAAGGTTATTAGGGTTGCATGTACACTTAGGAAGTGTTAGAATGCTCAAAACCCATCATAAACTCCATAAGAATGATCAAAAGGGGTGTTTTTATGACACTTAAAGCCCTAGACCTTTACAAGAAATTGTTTCCACTAAAATGAAGGACGAAAACTCACCAAAATCATTTATCAAAGTGAGTTTACGGCCAAGAGAATTCTCTTGGGCCGTAAACTCAAATGAATGGCACCAAAGTGTGCCTAGGGTCCTCATTAGCTTTAAACAATTGTCTAGAACATGTCCTTCAAAAGCAAGAGGCTTGAAAACAACAAAAACACCATATACTTAGAGTTTACGGCCGTAAACTCTAAGGGGTATGGCCTTAAGGTCGTAAACTCCTATTTGGAGTATTTCTAGACCTTAAACCCTTCCAAGGACTTAGCCACCAAGTTAGAATAATTCTAGAAATCATTTGGGACTTCAAAACACACAAAACACACATGTTTGGGAGTTTACGGCCGTAAACTCAAGAGTTTACAACCATAAACTCCATGTGTGTTGGTATATGAGGAGTAAACTTATATATGGGATCCTTTGGAACCCTAAACACAAGTACCTTGTCCCACATTAGCTAAGATGCAATCCTTAGGGCCTATAACACTTATATAAAGTGTTTATTATGCCTAGGATGTCTTAACATTATCAATTAGTGATTTAAGACTAATTGAATGCATATATGTGTGCTTATATGTTCATTAGGATCGTAGTGTGTGTACAAGTCCTCGCTTGACACCTAGCAATCCTATACCGTCCATTTCATCCCAATCACCAACTACAGGTGAGTTCATACCCCTAATCAATGTTTTAAATAATTTTAAATGCTTTAAAGGGGGGGAATACAAGTAGAAACAAACATGTTATTAAATCATTGATATGCATTTTATAACTGTGTTTGTCATTTAACAGATTTCACATGCTACAAAATGTGATGCATGAAATGGTTTTACATCTTAAAAACACATTGTTACCAAATGTTTTACCTTTGAAATGTTTATTAAAATGACATCAAGTCATTGTTAATTATTGTTCAAAACCCATAAGATGTCTTACAAAACCATTTTACATTCTTGAACTAAACTATGCATATACACTTATATTCTTATATATGTATTGATGTTATAGTTTACATCTTTCATTTAGTTTTCCCACACCCTTGAGTCGTAAGAGTGTATAAACCTACATGATCAACCAGTTAGATCACAATAAATTATCATAGGGATAATTTGAAGATATCAAACATTACTCCTATTACAAGGAATCACACAAGAGTCAGTTCATTCATGAGTCTATACTAGTACGTTACATGATACATGAGTACTTACAGATGTTTACCTGATACATGAATATGTTTACATATACTTACCTGTTACATGAACACACTTACATGGATATCATACAGGAACACTATCGCATATGTGCATTATCCTGTATTCACTTACCTGGATACTTGTACTTAGAACTACGTGACGATTTATTTGTACTTACTACGTAAATTGCCTTTCCTATCCCGGTTCAATGGGATATCTCGGCGGGACTTACCATTTCGAACCCCACTGATTAGCACCAGTGGTCGATGACCATCTACGGAGGTCTAAGGTTATCACTTATTTAGTAGTCAGTGATGGGACTAACCATCCCTCCGTCCGACTGTTGCAACAGTGGATGAGATGTGAATCTTCGGAGGATCATTAGGTTAACGATCTGTATTAGGAGATCGACATCGGGACTAATGTAACGCCCGGGTTTCAAGGCTAAGCATTTTTGTCAATGTAATAGTCTAGTTCAACTCTTGTAACTCTTTTTGAAGTAATAAAGATGAAATATTTGAGTATTATGTGAATTATGTGTATTTATGTGCTTATAATTTAATTATAAATGTATAATTAATAAATAATAAAAATAAGCGTCAAAATTAAAGTGTAAGATAAGCCCGATATCTCTACATAAAGTTGTAGAATATGTCTCAAGGTTTCCGTGCATATAACGAACGCCGAAATCCGAGTTATAACGAAGAAGTTATGACCCGTCGAAGTTTCGCGACAGAACCGACACGATACCGGGAAGCGTGAATAGTGAACTTACGATAGAGCGAGATTTAGCCTTAGCGATCTAAACGAAAGTCATAGAATATGTTAAACTAAGAACATCGATAAAAAGAACGCCCAAATCTGACTTCGTATGAAGAAGTTATGATTTTTCGAAGTTTCGGAATAGTAGTGTACAGCCCGAAATTCGAATATTAGATCGAGCGGTTTTTAGCCGACACAACCTAAACGAGAATCGAAGATCTCATTAAGAGTAGTGTAACGAGAAAAAGATGGGTGAAAACGGATGTCGGATGAAGAAGTTATGAGGATTTAACGGACCAATCGTATCCCGGCCCTTTAATAATATAAAATTTAAAATCGATCCAAAATTAGCCGACGAAGTCTAAACGAAAGTTGTAGAATACGTTCCCACCTTCGCGTGGATATAAAGAACGTCAAAAACGGAGTTCGTATGAGAAAGTTACGAATTTTTAAAGTTGAAGTATGAAAATGCGAAGTCTGGTGCAAGACTGGTGACGTGGCGCGTTGTGGGCCGTCCGATGAAGGTCTCAGATCTCGCTTCGGATCATGCCACGAAGCCTCGCCCTACGCCCCACGTACAAGATCTGGAACGCCCCGCGTAACCTCGGTCTGATCCATCCGACGAGTGGAAGACAGCTGGGTCCGAGCTGGAGTTCTTATCCGAGGAGTACGCCCAGCGTAATGTCCGAGCTGCGCACCTATAAAAGGGGTCCGAAGGCAGCCCTCATTTTCACACCAAAACTCACTCTCTCTCTAAATTACTTTCTCTCTCTAGCCCATTTTAACCCCCTAAACCCTAGGAAGAACCCCCTAGCACCCTAGGGAAGCCCCGAGGCTCCCGGAGTCCCGAGAAAAAGGAGTTTTTCGGTTTCGAAACGCTGCTCCAATTAAGTCCCGGTTCTCGATAAAATTTGTTGTAAGTGTGCTACGCTTACGCAATTTTTAATATAGCTTTCAAATAATTATAGGAATGTTATTAGGTCCTTAAAATAATTATTTGGGATATTATTATGAGTTATATCGAGTATTATTAACGCTTAATAATACTCGGACTAATTAATTTGTCGCGGCTATCGTTAAACTAAACCCTAGTGGTATCGATACTAGGTTTTATCGAAGGAATATCGTTTTGAGAGTATCGAAGCGCTGTCCGAGTGCTGAGTCACCACCTAATCAGGTGAGTGCATAGTTACTTTCAACTTACACATAGATATGAAGTATTTTATATAAATTACGTGCTATGTGTGCATATTATCTGAATACTTGCTATCTATGCTAGATGAACGTTGTTATACATGTTTTCAATGATTTAAATTGTATATGTATTTTATATCTACGAAAATGTTGGGGTAAAACATGGGTAGATGTAATAGGTGATGTGTGATAAAATGATGAGAGGCCTCGATGTTGATGTTGTTGATTCAGTCATCTAGCGGAGTATGGATGACGACCACGGACTCTTCTAAACAGTCCAATGGAACACTAGCAGGCTCGCAACCTGTAGGTGTTTGTGAACGATGTGTTCACCGGTGTACTCCATCCCCCACATGGTTGCCTTTAGGACATTTATTGCTGAGGAATCCCCTTAGCAGTAGTGTCCGTCCCGATGATGATCCTTAGGCTAGGTCCCTTCTGATAGGTGTTTAGGGACGTAAAGTGAGGATAACGGGAACGGGTAATCGGGTTATTGTTGATTGATGAAATTAATAAACTTATTTATTGTGGGTTGAAAACCCTATGTGCTCACCAGGCTCCCAAGCCTGACCCACTCAGTTTTATGTATTACAGGTAGTGGCGCATGAGCATAGATGTGATGTTTTGGACGAGGGATTACGGATATAGGCCTGTAGATATGAAATAATGTAGTAAGGCTTATATTGTACTGTTTATGCTTTTGATCTGTACGAACATGACATCCCAAGTCTTTTAATGAAATACATTTCTATGGAAATGCTTTCGATAAATCTTTATCATATTTTGTTTTGGGACAAATTCCGCAATACTTTCATTTAAAATGTTACTCTGATTTTTAAACAAAGCATAAACAAACCGGTCTTTTCTGGTCGTGATTTTGGGGATGTCACAACTAACCCTCCTTCCATCCTGCTGCTGCTACAGAGGATGAGTGGACAATCTTCGGATGTTCATTAGGTTGCATTTTTCGCTCAACGCGATGTTGTGTTGGTCCTAGTACCCAGTGACAACACTCACAGTAGTACATTTTCCTGTTTATTTTATTTTGTGATACTTTCACATAAACGATGAGTTAGACTGGGTACTTTTAGTACTAGTCAATAGAAAGGAAAAACTATAATTTTACTAACAAAACATTAGGGTCTTGGTAGAAGACTACATTGTCATAACAAAACATTCGGGTCTTGGTAGAAGACTACATTGTCATAACAAAACATTCGGGTCTTGGTAGAAGACTACATTGTCATAACAAAACATTCGAGTCTTGGTAGAAGACTACATTTTCATAACAAAAACATTCGGGTCTTGGTAGAAGACTACATTGTCATAACAAAACATTCGGGTCTTGGTAGAAGACTACATTGTCATAACAAAACATTCGGGTCTTGGTAGAAGACTACATTGTCATAACAAAACATTCGGGTCTTGGTAGAAGACTACATCTCACACTGATAGAAAATAAGGGATTTTCTAGGGTTTTCATACTTACATCAACATTTTCTTTTAAAGGTTTGTATGACTTTTAAAAACAGCTTTTAGTAAGCAATACAATGACACTTAAATACTTATGAATTCACCAGCTTTAAAGCTGATACTCTCTTTCAAAATAACTTGTATGCTCAGGTCATCAGTAGACAGGTACGGTGGCCAGGTTCTGAGAAGACGGAGCAGACAAGTCTCGTCTTTTATTTTGATTGTATATTTTTGGTGTCTTACTACCATAAAGAACACACATGTATTAAAACTTTACATATAATGCAATGGATGATGTTGTTGCTTGTTTATTATATTACACTGTTGTGATACTGTACATGACGTCCTCCACCCCTGAACGTTTCCGTCGTTCGTGGTTTTGGGGTGTGACAGATTGCTATCAAAGCATTGTTTATAGTGAATAGAGTATATCAACCCATAAAAGATATACTAACTATAAATACATGGGGATTAAAACACTCTGTCTAAGAGTTATACTTATAAATAATAAAATATTTAAGTAAGTATACGTGCCTGCATTCATACTAAAATCAGTGTCACAATGACAAGAACATAAGTATTACGATTGTTGAATATCACAAGTAAGCCTGGGGATATATGGTCAGTCTTGGGAATGGCATAGCCTGATCAACTATGGTGGTCCTAGGATTTATTAGCATATGCCCAAGAATGGTTGTGATGTGGCAACAAGTCTAAAAACTTACCAACACAACCATAAAGAAATACCATAGGGGTATTTGGTCTTACTGTAATTATCCTAGTTAGTTCGTCTATTTAGCTATTTCTTATATCCCTTTTCTCGCGTAGATTAAAATAGATGGATTTCACCACGGCGATCCGTACTTCCCAAACCAGGGCAATGCTGGTTGGCTAGAGGCAGAACCAGAAGATGATCACCCAATCCCTTTGGATGATCACCATGCTGAGGGTTTTTCCGATAGTTCTGACTCGGAGCCAGAAGTCAACAACCTACCCCCAGCTGCTCAAAACCCAAACCTAAACCCCCGCCCTGTGTTTCAAGGACCCACACCTCTATGGGCCACTAACTTGAATACATGGAGTCATGAACAGGGTCAACCCATTCCCTACAATGGAGACCGAAGTTTCTACAACCTCACTGAAGGAGGTTCTACTGATAGAGTCCTACCAATCATGGTGCGTAGAATTTCTCGGAACTCGATAATGGCTCAGGCGACTATCAATCAAGTTTTGGAAGTTGACGCCAACTCTGGTGTTAACACTGTCCACATTCGCCAACTAGAGTCTGCTCATGAAAGGACTCTGGTCCGCAACGCAAATCTACAGAGGGAACTTGCTGAAACCTGAGCTGAAGTTAGAGAACTTTGAGCTCAGCAAGCAAGGTCGGACAGGCGTATAAGGGACATTGAACGTCTACTGTCGGGATCAAGAACTCATGCTAGCAGTTCTCGTCGCCGATAGAATATCATCGACTCATCTTTTGGATATAACCTAGTTTATGTAAAACTTTGGTCTAACTTCCTATCTGTATAAATCTTAGACCTGTTAGGTCTTGATCTAGTCTTAATTCTGTCAAAAATTTTCCATCTTGGTTGATGTAAGGCCTACTTCTAGGCCATTATTCCCGAACTTGTTACATCTGTAATTCCAGTATTATTGACAGATATCTAATCTTATGGAAATTATTATCCAAATGCTATCTTCTTCATTTAGCCATTCTATTCATTCTGTTGTTGGACTATGGGGAGTTAGTCCATGAGACACATTCATAAATCATTTGTTCTTACCCATGTCGTCATCTTTTAAACGTATAGTTAAAGATGCCGCCACGCAGGAATCCCAGACGTAACCCAAACAACAAAACACTTATACCACCTCCACCACCACCTCAACCTCCTCAACCACCTAACCCATTCGATGCCAACATGTTCCAGGCAGCTTTCGCAGCAGCAGTTGCAATCAACGCTCCTGTCCCTAGTGGATCGGGAACAGATGCACCTCCCTCGAACCACTACGAAAGCCATGGACACCCTCGGGAATGCACCTACAAGGATTTCACGAACGCCAAACCCCGCAGATTCAATGGGACTGGGGGTGTTATGGTGTTAAGGCAGTGGATCGAGAAGATGGAATCTGTCTTCGAAATCTGCGGATGCCAAGAAGGCAACAAGGTCAAGTTCGCAGCTTGTACCTTCTCTGACAGAGCATTAACATGGTGGAACAGCCATGTTAAATATCTGACTCTGGTGGTGGCGTATTCCATCAGCTGGGAAAAATTGAAAGACATGTTGATGAAGGAATACTGTCCTCGAGGCGAAGTACAAAAGCTCGAGCAGGAATTCTAGGGTCTACAAATGGTTGGATCCGACATCACAACCTACACAAACAGGTTCTGTGATCTGGCGAACTTATGCCCTGATATGGTTGCTCTCGAGAGCAAGAAGATAGAAAGGTATATCTGGGGACTGTCGCCCCAGATCCAGTCGAGTGTGTTAGCTTCCAGGCCTATCACCTTTGATAGTGCCAAGGAACTGGCACAATCTCTCATCGATCACCGGAAACCTCAGAATCCAACAATCCCTACACCCGTGCCACAAAAGTCCAACCCCAACTACAACAAGAAGGGGTGGAATAAGAGGAAAGGAGGGGCTTCGCAAGGATCCTCCAAGCGACAACAACTTGTGGCAATCAATGCTGCCATAGTGACTCCCGTTGTCCCTGCGAACCCCTTACCAGCAAAAACATATGTTGGAACTCTCCCGAAGTGCACCAAGTGCAACTTCCACCACCACGGACCTTGCAAGGAGATGCAGTGCTCTAACTGCAACAAGAAGGGACACACAGTCCGTTTCTACAAGACTCCAACAACTCAAGCCGCCCAGGTTCCTAACGTCGGTACGGGCCAAACTTGCTACGGATGTGGCGAAGTGGGCCATTACAAGAGGAACTGCCCTAAAGCGGGGATGGCTGGTGGAGTAGGAAGAGTTATGGCTCTAGGCCACGAGGAAGCGGTAGCTGATCCTACGATAGTTACTGGTACATTTCTCCTCGATAACTCATATGCTTGCATACTTTTCGATAGTGGAGCAGAGAAAAGTTTCGTAAGTCACAAATTTGCACACCTGCTTAAACAAAAACCACGTACATTAGATCATTCATTCACGGTAGAAATGGCTAACGGGAAAACGGAGAGTACTAACTGCATATACGTAGGTTGTACCTTAACTTTAGATGGACATACTTTCAAGATAGATCTCATGCCAGTCCAAATTAAATGTTTCGACGTTATCATCGGCATGGATTGGTTGAGTCTTCTTCGTGCCGACATCATGTGCTTTAAAAAAGCAGTTCGTCTTAACCTTCCTAACAACGAAACCTTAGTTATTTATGGCGACAAACCTAGTACGAGCCTTCGTATCATTTCGTGCATTCAAGCCCAGAGGTGCTTGCGGAAGGAGTACCATACATTTCTCGTACACGTCGTCGATACCAGTCAAGAACTGAAAGACATCCAGAACATCCAGAAGTACGCGACTGTCCCAATATTTTCCCAGAAGAACTTCCCGGTTTACCACCGCAACGCCAAGTCGAGTTCAGAATAGACTTAGTGCCAGGAGTTACCCCAGTAGCCAAATCTCCTTATCTTCTGGCACCGGCTGAGATGCAGGAACTATCCAGTCAACTTAACAAACTTCTCAAGAAGGGATTCATTCGACCAAGCTTCTCACCATGGGGAGCACCGGTCTTGTTCTTCAAGAAGAAAGATGGATCGTTTCGCATGTGCATCGACTATAGAGAACTCAACAAGCTTACCATTAAAAATCATTATCCCTTACCCCGCATTGACGATTTGTTTGATCAACTTCAAGGAGCCAGCTACTTCTCGAAGATAGATCTGCGATCCGGATATCACCAACTACGAGTGTTAAAGGAGGATGCTCCCAAGACAGCCTTCCGAACTCGTTATGGGCACTACGAGTTTGTAGTGATGCCATTCGGATTAACTAACGCGCCCGCAGTATTCATGGATCTGATGAATAGGGTGTGTCGTCCTTACTTGGATCAGTTCGTCATCGTCTTCATTGATGACATACTCATCTACTCTCGAAGTAAGGAGGAACATAGTCAATATCTTCGTAAAATCTTAGAAACATTGCGATCGGAGAAGCTCTACGCGAAGTTCTCCAAGTGCGAATTTTGGATTCGGCGAGTCGAATTTTTGGGCCATGTGGTTAGCGAAGAAGGTATACATGTGGACCCTTCCAAAATTAAGGCCATCGAGAGTTGGTCAGCACCAAAGACACCTACTGAAATTCGTCAATTTCTAGGTCTAGCTGGCTACTATCGCAGGTTCATTCAGAACTTCTCCAGCATAGCGAAACCTCTGACAACCCTGACCCAGAAAGGCGTGGCCTTTGATTGGGAAGAGAAGCAGGAAAGAGCATTCCAAACACTCAAACGAGCCTTGTGCACCGCACCGATACTATCCCTCCCCGAAGGGATAGAAGACTTCATTGTATATTGCGATGCATCCAATCAAGGACTCGGATGTGTTCTGATGCAGCGAGGTAAAGTCATCGCTTATGCCTCGAGACAGCTGAAGACACATGAGGTTAACTACACAACCCACGATCTTGAACTAGGAGCAGTTGTGTTTGCTCTGAAGATCTGGCGACATTACCTATATGGTACAAAAAGCACGATCTTTACAGACCATAAGAGTCTACAACACATTTTTGACCAGAAAGAACTCAACATGAGACAACGACGGTGGGTCGAGCTACTTAGTGATTACGAGTGCGAAATTCGTTATCATCCAGGTAAAGCCAATGTAGTAGCCGACGCCCTAAGTCGGAAAGAATATACTGGTCGTAGGGTCAAATCTTTGACTCTAACTATCCATTCACACTTGTCCACACAAATAAAGGAGGCTCAGCTCGACGCTTTGAAACCTGAAAACGTGGCGGGTGAATCCCTTAGAGGGATGGATAAGAACTTGGAAGTCAAGGGTGGCGGAGCCTTGTACCTCATGGATCGGATCTGGACACCGAAACACGGTGGCTTCAGAGACTTGGTCATGACGGAAGCTCACAACACTCGTTATTCCGTCCACCTGGGTTCAGATAAGATGTATCTGGATCTTAAAAAGCTATACTGGCGGCCTAACATGAAAGAAGATATTGCTACCTTCGTAAGTAAATGCCTTACTTGCGCAAAGGTCAAGGTCGAATACCAGAAACCCTCCGGTCTTCTACAACAACCGGAGATACCAGAATGGAAGTGGGAGCGGATCACTATGGATTTCATAACCAAGTTGCCCAAGACGACGGGTGGACTTGATTCCATATGGGTCATCGTCGATAGACTGACCAAGTATGCACACTTCCTACCGATCAAAGAAACAGACAAGATGGAGAAACTTACTAGAACATACATTAGGGAGATTGTAAGGCTGCACGGTGTTCCCTTATCTATCATCTCAGACAGAGATAGTAGATTCACTTCGAGGTTCTGGCAGTCATTACAAAGTTCCCTAGGAACTAGGCTGGACATGAGTACAGCCTACCATCCACAGACCGACGGGCAAAGTGAGAGAACTATCCAAACCTTAGAAGATATGTTGTGTGCCTGTGTGATTGACTTTGGAAAAGCTTGGGATACCCATTTACCTCTTGTCGAGTTTTCCTACAACAACAGTTATCACACGAGCATAAAGGCAACTCCATTCGAGGCCCTCTATGGCCGAAAGTGCAGATCCCCTTTGTGCTGGGCTGAGGTGGGTGATACCCAGTTAGCTAAGGGACGAGTTCCCGAAAGCACTCTCACGGGTCCGGAGATCATCCGGGAAACGACAGAGAAGATCGTTCAAATTCGTGAACGATTGAAAGCCTCTAGAGACCAACAGAAAAGCTACACTGACAAGCGTAGAAAACCATTGGAGTTCCAGGTGGGCGACCGAGTCCTACTAAAGGTCTCACCCTGGAAGGGCTTGATACGTTTTGGAAAGCGCGGGAAGCTCAATCCAAGATACATAGGGCCTTTCGATATTCTCACGAGAATCGGCCTTGTGGCTTACAAGCTCAATCTACCGCAAGAACTCAGTAACGTACATCCTACCTTCCACGTGTCAAACTTGAAAAAGTGTCTATCCGACGAGACTCTTGTTATTCCACTCAACGAGATCGAGATCAACGAGAGCCTCAACTTCGTGGAGGAACCAGTAGAGATCATGGACCGAGAGGTCAAGCAAACAAAGCAGAGCCGTATCCCGATAGTGAAGGTGCGCTGGAACGCAAAGCGTGGACCGGAATTCACTTGGGAACGTGAGGATCAGATGAAACTGAAATACCCTCACATTTTCGCTTAGTTATTTGTAACTTCTTATTTGCTTAGATTCTAATTTCAGGACGAAATTCCTTCTAACGGGGGGATGATGTGACAACCCGAAATTTCCATTTTGTACAAACTATATCACTTCAATAGAAGTTATAGTAGTCACAGTTAATTTTCAGACTTTTCACGTAAGTTTGAGTAATTCATGGTTTACACTTCAAGAAATATCAGGAGAGTGAGTGCACTAGGGTTTTGTGCAACACTATTATTCCAACACTCTATTATATTAGAGATCATTTCTGGAATAAAAATATTTTCTGCCAAAAATATCTCAGGACTATAAATAGAATTCTGAACCAAATTCATTCATTATTCACATTTCCAACTAGAGAAAAGTCATTTTCTCTCTCACGGATCTTCGGGTTTTTATCCCATATCGTGAGTACCTCTTTCTAGTAGTGTTAGAAAGCTTTATATGTAGTTATAACATGATTTAGAAGGCTAAATCACTAGATTTAGGAGTTTACTCCCCAAGGTGTTCTTGGGCAGTAAACTCCCGAAACGAAGCCAAAACCGACCCTTGTGTTATGCTAAAGCCTTAGACTCATATGTATGTGTGTTAGGGACAAGAAAACAACCATAAATCACCCAAGTTTGGGGAGTTCACGGCCCAAGAGTTGCTTAGGCCGTAAACTCCCTTTTTGGGGTCAAAATGGTGTTTTAAGGCCACTAAAGCTTCAAGACTTTTACCAAGGCTAGTTCCCATTTAATCTAAGGCCTTAAACACATCAAACAACACAAATAAATGTGAGTTTACGGCCCAAGTGTATCTTAGGCCGTAAACTCCATAAGAATGGACAAAAGGGGTGTTTTTATGATACCTAAAGCCCTAGACCTTTACAAGAAATTGTTTCCACTAAAATGAAGGACCAAAACTCACCAAAATCATTTATCAAAGTGAGTTTACGGCCAAGAGATTGCTCTTGGGCCGTAAACTCAAATGAATGGCACCAAAGTGTGCCTAGGGTCCTCATTAGCTTTAAACAATTGTCTAGAACATGTCCTTCAAAAGCAAGAGGCTTGAAAACAACAAAAACACCATATACTTAGAGTTTACGGCTGTAAACTCTAAGGGTTATGGCCTTAAGGCCGTAAACTCCTATTTGGAGTATTTCTAGACCTTAAACCCTTCCAAGGACTTAGCCACCAAGTTAGAATAATTCTAGAAAGCATTTGGGGCTTTAAAACACACTAAACACACATGTTTTGGAGTTTACGGTCGTAAACTCAAGAGTTTACAACCGTAAACTCCATGTGTGTTGGTATATGAGGAGTAAACTCATATATGGGATCCTTTGGAACCCTAAACACAAGTACCTTGTCCCACATTAGCTAAGATGCAATCCTTAGGGCCTATAACACTTATATAAAGTGTTTATTATGCTTAGGATGTCTTAACATTATCAATTAGTGATTTAAGACTAATTGAATGCATATATGTGTGCTTATATGTTCATTAGGATCATAGTGTGTGTACAAGTCCTCGCTTGACACCTAGCAATCCTATACCATCCAGTTCATCCCAATCACCAACTACAGGTGAACTCATACCCCTAATCTATGTTTTAAATGATTTTAAATGCTTTAAAGGGGGGGGGGGGGGAATACAAGTAGAAACAAACATGTTATTAAATCATTGATATGCATTTTATAACTGTGTTTGTCATTTAACAGATTTCACATGCTACAAAATGTGATGCATGAAATGGTTTTACATCTTAAAAACACATTGTTACCAAATGTTTTACCTTTGAAATGTTTATTAAAATGACATCAAGTCATTGTTAATTATTGTTCAAAACCCATAATATGTCTTACAAAACCATTTTACATTCTTGAACTAAACTATGCATATACACTTATATTCTTATATATGTATTGATGTTATAGTTTACATCTTTCATTTAGTTTTCCCACACCCTTGAGTCGTAAGAGTGTATAAACCTACATGATCAACCAGTTAGATCACAGTAAATTATCATAGGGATAATTTGAAGATATCAAACATTACTCCTATTACAAGGAATCACACAAGAGTCAGTTCATTCATGAGTCTATACTAGTACGTTACATGATACATGAGTACTTACAGATGTTTACCTGATACATGAATATGTTTACATATACTTACCTGTTACATGAACACACTTACATGGATATCATACAGGAACACTGTCGCATATGTGCATTATCTTGTATTCGCTTACCTGGATACTTGTACTTAGAACTACGTGACGATTTATTTGTACTTACTACGTAAATTGTCTTTCCTATCCCGGTTCAATGGGATATCTCGGCGGGACTTACCATTCCGAACCCCACTGATTAGCACCAGTGGTCGATGACCATCTACGGAGGTCTAAGGTTATCACTTATTTAGTAGTCAGTGATGGGACTAACCATCCCTCCGTCCGACTGTTGCAACAGTGGATGAGATGTGAATCTTCGGAGGATCATTAGGTTAACGATCTGTATTAGGAGATCGACATCGGGACTAACCCTCCTTCCATCCTGCTGCTGCTACAGAGGATGAGTGGACAATCTTCGGATGTTCATTAGGTTGCATTTTTCGCTCAACGCGATGTTGTGTTGGTCCTAGTACCCAGTGACAACACTTACAGTAGTACATTTTCCTGTTTACTTTATTTTGTGATACTTTTACATAAACGATGAGTTAGACTGAGTACTTTTAGTACTAGTCAATAGAAAGGAAAAACTATCATTTTACTAACAAAACATTAGGGTCTTGGTAGAAGACTACATTGTCATAACAAAACATTCGGGTCTTGGTAGAAGACTACATTGTCATAACAAAACATTCGGGTCTTGGTAGAAGACTACATTGTCATAACAAAACATTCGGGTCTTGGTAGAAGACTACATTGTCATAACAAAAACATGTCTTGGTAGAAGACTACATTGTCATAACAAAACATTCGGGTCTTGGTAGAAGACTACATTGTCATAACAAAACATTCGGGTCTTGGTAGAAGACTACATTGTCATAACAAAACATTCGGGTCTTGGTAGAAGACTACATCTCACACTGATAGAAAATAAGGGATTTTCTAGGGTTTTCATACTTACATCAACATTTTCTTTTAAAGGTTTGTATGACTTTTAAAAACAGCTTTTAGTAAGCAATACAATGACACTTAAATACTTATGAATTCACCAGCTTTAAAGCTGATACTCTCTTTCAAAATAACTTGTATTCTCAGGTCATCAGTAGACATGTACGGTGGCCAGGTTCTGAGAAGACGGAGCAGACAAGTCTCGTCTTTTATTTTGATTGTATATTTTTGGTGTCTTACTACCATAAAGAACACACATGTATTAAAACTTTACATATAATGCAATGGATGATGTTGTTGCTTGTTTATTATATTACACTGTTGTGATACTGTACATGACGTCCTCCACCCCTGAACGTTTCCGCCGTTCGTGGTTTTGGGGTGTGACACGCGGGGCATACTGAATTCGGACGCGGGGCGTAAGTGAGGGGCGGCGTGTCGCAATCCGAAGCGAGGACCGTGTTCAGCAAGCGACGGTCAGGATCTTGCCACGTCATCGTTCTAGCATCACATTTCGCAATTTCGAGTTACAACTTCAAAAATTCGTAACTTTCGTGTACGACCTCCGTTTTCGACGTTCTTTATATCCACGCGAAGGTGGGAATGTACTCTACAACTTTCATTTAGACTTCGTCGGCTAATTTTGGCTCGATTTTAAATTTTATATTATTAACAGGCCGGGACAGGATTGGTCCGTTAAATCCTCATAACTTTTTCATCTGACATCCGTTTTCGCCCATCTTTTTCTCGTTACGCTACTCTCAACGAGATCTTCGATTCTCGTGTAGGTCGTGTCGGCTAAAAACCGCTCGATCTAATATTCGAATTTCGGGTTGTACACTACTAACTCGAAACTTCGAAAAATCATAACTTCTTCATACGAAGTCAGATTTGGGCGTTCTTTTTATCGATGTTCTTAGTTTAACATATTCTACGAATTTAGTTTAAATCGCTAAGGCTAAATCTCGCTCTATCGTAAATTCACTATTTACGCTTTCCGATATCGTGTCGGTTCTGTCGTGAAACTTCGACGGGTCATAACTTCTTTGTTATAACTCGGATTTTGGCGTTCCTTATATCCCCGGAATCCTTGTTTCGACCACTACAACTTTATGTAAAAATATCGGGCTTATCTCACACTTTAAATTTGATGCTTATTTTTATTCTTTATTAATTATACATTTATAATTAAATAATAAGCACATAAACACACATAATTCACATAGTAATCAAATATTTCATCTTTATTACTTCTAAAAGAGTTACAAGAGTTGACCTAGACTATTACATTGACAAAAATGCTTAGCCCTGAAACCCAGGCGTTACATCGGTGGGGGGTTTCGGTCCGAGGTTCCAAAAGAAAAGTTTTTGATTATTAAGTGTATTTCTATCATAAAATAAAAATACTTATATAAACATTATTTATATAATCTAAAACATGCCCCAACCCTTATGAAATTAACGAAATAAATAAAACTCAAAATTTTATTTAACGGGTTTGACTTTTGTTGACTTAAAAATAACGGGTTGTCACAAAACATATCCAAAATTGTTCTAAAATTAGACCAAAATACCACTATCATTTGGGTGCAGCTGCATCAGTGAATCTATTTACTATTTTGTTGCATTAAGGATTAGTTATAGCAACAACCTGAGGTTTGTAATCATAGTCATGTAGCTGATGAAAATTAGACCCAAATACCACTGTAATTGGATGGTATCACTCAAAAGTAATGTTTTTGCTGCATATAAGGAGTGGTAGAGAATGTTTAGGTTTAATCAACAAAATTGTGGATAACTAGGAAACTATATATTCTTGCCTATTGGATTTCCTCCCCCGGTTGACTGCTTTACCTATCTCACTGCATCTCCTATTTTGAATATCTCACCATGGGTCTTCATGATTTAGTTGCTATTGGAATTAAGTAAACAAGTTGGCTGCTAGCTTTGCATACTCCAAATCCAAAATGAAAGATCTAGTCTAACTTAGTCCTTTGGTTTAGTTAATTTTTGGATTCTAACTTACATTTTCACTTCTCTTTTGGATAAAAATTAAGGTAAGATGTCACAACAATAGAACTACATTCATATTTCTTACCTTTTGTATTGTCAATTTTGTACGTTTGATGATGATATTTAAAAGGCTTTTCGACGTGACACGAAACAGCTCATGGGTTAGTGACACGACATCGAGGTAAATTACCGTTTTGGTGACAAATTTGCAATTTCTAACATTTTTGGAAATAGATAAATACATATTGTACTTGGTCTTTTTAATTTATTTGGGACTAATTGCAAGAAATAACATCACATTTTCATTGTTCTTTTCTTATAGAATCCTACTTTCAATGTGTAATGTTTAAGTGCAAGAAAGAGCTAACTTACTTTCATATATGAGACCGAAAAAGCACATTTATACTGAAAAACCGATTATAGAAACTAAACTGATATTTCTTGCAAACTCATTGAATGAAAGAAATTTCGGTTGTTTTGTGGCCTACAATGATCCAAGGATTATATTAGAAACAAGTGCTATATCTCATTGTCTCTTAATGATTATTTTTTATACTTTTAATAGAATTTTATTGATCATTTTTTGTGCAGGTGTAACAGAAGTGTTTAAATTTTTCAATGTTTGGGATCTATGGAGAAGAAAATGTCAAAACGATTTCTTTCTTATACCCTCGACAACATTCGCAAGAGAAAAGTAACATATTGAGTTAAACTTTTGTTTTTTCAATTTATCTTATTGTTAACTTCTATTTGTCTTTTTTATTTATAATATTTGTTGTTAACTTATGTATTTTTTTTGTCACGTATTCATTTTTTGAGCAGTATTAAGCTGGATTATATTTTAAATGAAGTGAAAAGTTGAGGTGATGAAGTAGTTGTATAATAATTTTGAAATTACTCTTTTGGAAATGAATGGGTTTGATAGCAAAATTTTTATCTTATCTCTTTTTTCAAATAAATATTGTATACATTTTTGTAGGATATGTAAGTTACTAAGTTCGTACATTTATCCTAATATTTAACTATCAGGTGGTATTTCCTATAAGTTCTGGTGGAGTGGTGATGTGTGAAAGGAGAGAGGTATCTAGAGGGTGTGAGTTGTTTTGTTGGAGAAAAATGGGGTGAGTATGGGCTCTAAAAGAGAAAAAGTAGGTGAGTGTGGGCTCTAAAAGAGCTTCCGTCAAGGACAATTGCTACCATACTAAAGGAAGAGGGGGTATCCACGTACACATGAAGAATGGTAACCTTCAAGATACTGTAACAGGATGTTATAATAAAAAATATACGAAAATGGGTTGATGATTCTTGCATTTAACAATTATCCAAGTTTATATGTACAACGATTATACATCAATTCTTTCAATGGCCTTTTCCAGTGATGATCAAGCAATTCATGCACACCATTTGACACGTTACAACACTACCCATGTGAAGAAAAATCAAATTTCATGAGTGCGAACAACCAAAAGTTTTAAGCTACTAAGTGTTGGAATCTAAAAAACAATAAAAAGCTTTTAGTGTATCAAAATTAATTTATAAGATGAAATATTTTAATATTTTCTTTATTTATTATTTGTTGTTTGTATTTTGTAATTTTTACTAAATAAATTTATAATAAATGAGTAATATTTAATGCAAATGTCATTTGCTTTGTGATTTTTCAATGTCTTGGTGGTAACACTTTTCTATTTTGTTTCATCATTAATTTATAGTAACTAAGTTAATAACTATAAAAGAGCTAAACATGTTTTGAATAAAAAAAAATGAATTAACTAAAAAATTTAATTTCATGAAACATTGTCAATAATGTAAAACACTTAACTATTTGAGCAAACAAATTAATCGCAATTAGAAACTAATTCTGAAAGAAAACTATTTGTCATTAGAAATTAATTTCTGAAAAAACTATTCACACATGTTGTGTTGTTTAGCGCAGGTAAACGACTACTATATATGAAATTATGTCACCTTAACCTTATATTTTGGACAACAATTCATCCAAAATTTGAACTATATGATGATAATCGGTGATACATGAGAAATTGTTTCATATTAACAAAACATGTGTTTTGACTTTTTTATTATGAAAACATGAATTTAAAAGTTGATAAGGACGTGAAAAGAAAAAAAAAAGATAACCGTAGAATAACGGTAAAAAATGTTTTTTTTTTTTTTTTTGCTGTAACGGCTACTTTGGTTTTTATTTATTATATTATTTTTATCCTTTTACCACTACTATAAATATATACATATAACTTAAAAACATCACATTATCCTCTATTCTCTCTACTTTATATCAAAAAAAAAAAAAAAAAAAAAAGAATCCCGGCAAGCAAACCCCAACTTCCGATCGAAGGAAAAAAAGCCATGGTTCGAGTATAAACAGCCCTCCTCGCAACATTTTTGCTATCGACTTATCCCCGCAAGGATTTTACCACCCCCAACTCGATGCTCCCATTCAATCCCCACTACAATTCCAATATCAAAATGTTGGCTAATATTACCCAATGCAAGTTCCAAATGTTACGTCGCAAATGTTTTCAAACTTTGTTGTGTTTCCGGATCAACAATCGCCAAATCAACCTCAACCCCAAACTCAAACTGAAAATCAAACCCAAACCCAACACCACTACCAACTTCTCGATGAATCGAATGACGCGGAAAAAGAAGACATAGTTCCCGAAACTCAACCAACACCACCACCACAAAGACGTAAAGGGAAAAAACAAGTGCGCGAGGGTTTTGCACAACCGGGAAAACAAAAGCCGACAGCATGGATTCCACACGAAGAACTAGTTATGGTCAAAGCTTGGGTTGATATTTCTGAAGATTCGATTCAGGGAAACGCATAACCGGGATAACATCTTTGGTTTCGCATTTTAGAACGATTTTGAGAGGAGCTAGGAAAATGTGACGACTACCGTACGAAACATCAACTTAATTCGAAGTTTCGAGAAATAGAAAGGGGGGTTTCAAAAATAAACGAGTTGTACAACAACCTAAAAACCCAACGAAAAAGCAACCAAGACGACGAAGAAATACTTCAAGAAGCATTGCAGATTTACCTTGAGGAAGTCGGAAAACCATTCAAGTGGCACGATTGTTGGAAATTATTGGTCCGAAGTCCTAGGTGGAAAAAGTACAAGCAAGATTTTATTTTTGGAGTCCAACGATCAAAGCGAACGAAAACAGGCTCTAGTGGTTACACAACCTCCTCCGATGCTCGTGTCGGTCTAGATTTAAATCAGGACGACGAACTCGAGCTAGAAGAAATTGTCCGCCCAATGGGTAGGGACAAAGAGAAGAGAAAGGGAAAAGGGACTTCTTCGAGTGCATCTGATTTCAGCGTGGACATTGACGAAATGCGGAAGATAACATCGTCGTTTGATCGATATAGTCTAAATTTCTCCGAACGTTTGACTTTCGACAAAGAAAAAGAAGAAACAAGGAAAAAGGAGCGGGCGGAGAGACAAGAAATGGAAGACATGAAGTCTTTGATGGAAAACGTCGATCATCTCTCAGGACCGGCTCTCGAGCTCGTGATCAAGAAGAGGGAAAAAATTCTGAAAAAATATTTTCCGTAGGTCATTGTTGTTTTGTTTGATTTTTAGTTTGTGTGTGTGTGTGTTTTTAATTTTCTAATTTTTTATATTTTAGGTTTAATGTAAGTTTTATTTTAATTAATGAAATGCTTTTTATTTTTAATTAAAATTTATGTTTAGTATTAATTTAAAAATTATAATTCATAACAAAAAAATTAATTTTATTTAATAAAAAAAAAGTGAAGGAAGGGCTTTCCACCCATTCCTTGGCTTTTAGGTGAGGGAAAGGAGAGTGAGGGAAAGAGGGGTATGACCCACCAAAAGTGAGGAAAGCTTCCATCCCACTCCTTCCAGTCTTACAACCTCCCATGTAAACTTATTATCATACTAATAAATTGAATTTCTAAAGTATATGTGTTTGATTTTTATAAGAAAAAATATGTTTTCGCATTCTCGCATAATATTTATGTTTTCGCACGAACTACTTGTGTGTGTGTGTATATCATTATCATTATATACTTATAAAAGAATCATTTTTTCTTTCACTACATTCATTTGAAACTCCCATTCTTTTTTCTTTTCACCACATTCATTTGAAACTCCCATGACTTTTTAATTTCTTTCTAATAATAATTATAATATTGTAAATTAGGATAAATAAATATCAAACCTAAAGTTTAATCATATATCAACTAAATTTCAATATTAAAATAATATCTTTACATATACTTATAAAATTATGTTTTTTAACTTTTAGCATATTATACTTAATTTATTAATTTTAGTATATTGTTGGATGTAAACCATTATCATTTTAAATGTATAATTTTGGAACAATTTATATAAAATACTTAAATTATTAATTTAAATATAACATTACAGGGTCAACTTAAATATGAATTTTAGTTTAACTTAAACAACCCAAAGCATATTTTATAAATATTTAAAAGTGATAAATTATAGTGTCTTTCTAATTATGATTATAAGTTGGTTATTAAGATTAAACAAATATCAAACATAAAATGTAACAATAAATAGACTTAATCTTAATTTTAAAATAATATCTTTACTTCTATTGATAAAGTTATGTCTTTAAATTTTAACATATTATTATTAATTTATTAGATTTAAAATGTTGTTGTATGTAAACCATTGTTAGTTTAAAACTACAACCTTTGAACAGTTTGGACAAAATACTTCAATTGTTAATTTAAATATAATATTACAGTATCAACATAAATATAAATTTCAGTTCCACTAAAAAAACTAAAGAATACTTTGTAAATAGTTAAAAATGATATATTATAGTGATAAATACAAAAACTAAATTATAAATTATAATATCAATTTAACTAAAATATTTCATATATATATATATATATATATATATATATATATATATATATATATATTTATAATCGTTAAAAGTTTTCAAATAAGTAGATTAAAATAACGTACAATAACAATAGTTAAAAATAACTTCATATAAACGATTATATTGTTACCTTTAAAATCAGAAAATCATGTTTGATGTTTTAAATAATTATAATGATAAATAGATTTTAAAAAATTAATTAACAATAACAACAACCATAAATAACATTAAACCGTATATAATATTTAATTTTATTGATGTGTAACTCGCGTGTATAAGTCATTCAAACGATTGAGATTTTGAAGTTATAATAGATTTATATATTATCATATAATTCAAAATAATCAATATATTATATCAATTTAGTATACGAACTATTATATTAAATTTGACAAACACGTTGTTGTCATATTTACAAAAACATATATTTGTAAAGACTTCAACTATATAGGTGTTTCTGCGTATTATAATGTCAACTCAAATATAAATTTCAGTTCCATTTAAAAAACCAAATAATATTTTGTAAATAGTTAAAATTGATAAATGCAAAAACTAAATTGCAATCTCAATTTAACTAAAATATTTCCTAAAAATATTTTTATAATCGTTAAAAAGTTTCGAAATAAATAGCTTAAAATAACTTACAATAACAATAGTTAAAAATAACTTTATATAAATGATTATATTGTTAGCGTTAAAATAAAAAAAACAATGTTTGATGTTTTAAATAATTATAATGATAGAAATTAAAACATTAAGCAAATAAATTTTAAAAAATTAATTAACAATAACAACAACTATAAATAACATTTAATCATATATTATATTTAATTTTATTCATGTGTAACTCGCGGATAGAAGTCATTCAACCAATTGAAATTATGAAGTTACATCTTTTTGCCGAACACCTACTATGCTATATATATTGTAGTTAAAAATGAAAATTATGTAAGAGGAAACTAAATGTGTAATTTATAAAAATAATGGAAGTAAAATCAAGGTAGAAGTTAAATTATAAGAACATTGGACAATTAGAATGTATTATATGATACAAAACGATGTAATATGTGAGTTTGGGTATCTAAGCTTATATACCCTTAAGAGTATATATTCACTTTTCCATATATATATATATATATATATATATATATATATATATATATATATATATATATATATATATATATATATATATATATATATATATATATATATATATATATATATATATATATAGGAAAAGTGAATATACCCTTAAGGGTATATAAGTTTAGGTACCCAAACGCACTATAATATGTCATCTAGTTTTATATATTCATTAAAATGTTCTTAAATTTCAACCCTAACTTGATTTACTTTCTAGATTTTCGAAATTTCACTATTATATTTCTCTTATATCATATCTTTTTGCCGAACACCTACTATGCTATATGTATTGTAGTTGAAAATGAAAACTATATAAGAGGAAGATAATTGTGTAATTTATAAAAATAATGGAAGTAAATCAAGTTAGAAGTTAACTTATATGAACATTGGACAATAAGAATGTATTATATGATACACAACGACGTAGTATGATGAGTTTGGGTACCTAAACTTATATACCCTTAAAGGTATATTCACTTTTCCTTATATATATATATATATATATATATATATATATATATATATATATATATATATATATATATATATATATATATATATATATATACTCTTTTAATAAAAAAAACTTCTAAACATGACACATATCAATTTTCTATACATCTTCTTTGCCACGTGGCATGTTTTGTAGTTTATCATTGCTTTGCTTTCTCGCTCATTTTAAATATCTGTTTCATAAATGGTCTCCCAAGAAATCAGCAAATATTCTTCTGTATTTCTATCCCAAAAAATCAGCCAAAATATTCCAATTCCCATTGCATCCTTTGTCCCTGAATAAAGCAAGAAATTATGAAAATCAAAATCAAAATCAACATTCAAATCCAAATCCCCTAAAACTCGGCACACCCTTCTTCGAATCCACCTTATCGTCTCCTTTATTATCGCTTCAATCCCTCAATATTTCCTATGTATCTCAATATATTTAGGGTTTTTATTAACCCAAAAGGTTTGAAATGGAAGTAACGGAGTCCTATGGTTCCCAGCTTCCCTTTGTCAGTCGTATCCTTTTCTAAAAGTCTTCATTTTCATTTCTAAGAGTTTTACATAAACAAAAATGGCTTCCTTTTGTGTTCGTCTCTCTAAAATCACTCACTCTCGAAGGCAAAGTTTTGTAGGGATATCAATGTCTTCCATCGTTTCTTTCTCTTCACCATGGTTTCTTTATTTTCTTTTTAATATAACATGTGTGTTTGTTCAATTGTGTAGATTCAAGAATCAACGGTTCAATGTTCTTTGACTGCCTGATCTCTGTTTTGAGTTTCATTTAATGGTTGGTCTGACGGTCTTTGTTTGAAGGTATTTTTGTAGTTTCTCCAAAAGGTATTACATTTTTAGGTTCGACCTACTCTCATCATGAATCATGCCCATAACCTCTTTTATGGAGCTTCTTTTCTTGATTTTTTTCCTGTCATGTTTGTATGCTATTTTTCGTTTGTGTGTGTATGGTTGTGCGGATAGCTCCAATGCTTCAGTTTTAGGTAACAATGGTACAATGATAAATAGTTGAAAAAATATATTTTGTTAATGAATTTTCAACAAAAAAATAGAAAATACTTTTTTTTTTTTTAAATTTTATCTGAATGTCATAATTTGCACATGGAAAAAAGCTGAACAAATAGCATGGTACTTTAGTTATTTCAAGGCAAAAATAACAATTTACTTTTTTTTTTTACTTGTACGTGAATGACATACCAAGTAGTTGGCACAAAGTTAAATTAAATAACATGGTACTTTCATTGTTTCATTTTTGTTACTTATTTTTTAATGCAAAATAGTAATATACTATTCTTTTTTTGACCTATAGCTAGGTGAATGACATGCATGTAGTTGGCACACAGTTTAAATAAACGGCATGCTACTTTCATTCTTTCGTTCATGTTACTTAATTTTCAAAGAAAACAAATAGCAATGTACTTTTTTATTTTGTGACCTGTTAAATTATTTCTTTCTTGGACTTGTTTTTAGAGCAACTAGCTGAATATTACTCAACGTTCTACAAATCGCGGACTGACTTGGTCCGAAAAAATGCACTGTTGCAGCTTGTCTTACCCTAAAAAATGCGACCCACTCAAAGACCGTTGTTCACCTCTACTAATTTGATCATTGTATAATATATACTTTATTGATGTGTTTTTCATATCATCCCCCTTGCATTTCTTCATATTAAACCATTATACTCTGAAAAAACTATCAGTTATAATAAATTATCCAAATATAAAGCAATTCTCATTGCTCTATTTGGGTACATTTTTCAAGTATAGTTTCCCATAATTGGGTTGATTTCCAATACGCAATGCCGTGATGAGACTGAAAACGGAAAATATAATGTTTCAATAAAAAGGAAATGAGAGTAGGATGGTTATTAATGATACTTATTGTGCTTCCGAGAGTAAACACACTATTCTTTTTAGACTATTCCTAATCTACGTTGGAGATACACATGTTAATTTTTACTGTCCATTGCTAACTCCCTAGGAAATCAAAATTGGTAGATGCAAGAAATGTCAATGTGCATTATTTTGTTAACCGATAATGTGTTTTTTCTTTCTTTTTTTCACCTGTTGGTAACACTTGATCTTTTTTCTTTTGTATTTCAAATATTAAGATTTGGCTAACCAAATCTCTAGATCTTAGTCTTGTCATATCTACCATTATACAGACTTAATTTAACTTACATGTTGATATGATTATATTGATATATTGTTTACTTTTGAGTTAAGGGCACACTTGGAGATTCTTAAAGCGGGTTTAGGACCCTTAACGGAATTGAAATTAACTTGCAAATTCAATGTTCGGATATTAAGTTTGTAATCATATGTACAAATATGTTGAAAAAGGTTTTGGAATAAAAACTAACGTTAAAGGGTCTCTAACCTAATATGTTCTATGTTTGGCATATTTTTTTTTTCTAATTTCATTGTATGCATATGATATGTTTGCGTATACTTTCAAAAAACAATATGCTATATCCTATTGGAAAATTTTATCTATTTGCATTTTTTTATAACGTATGTTACTATTTCGAGAATCTAATAAAAATATATTGTTTTTTTAGAGTTTAAAATTTTAAAGTTTTAACTCTTTTGTTGCTTGCTTTATTTTACTATTTCATTTATTTAAAATTTTGAGTTTACCTATCTTCAGCATATGGACATCTTGAAGCACCTACTGGGATGTCATCTATAAACCTAAAAAAAATTAGACTAGGGATGAGCATATGGATCGGAGAACCGGCCGGAACCGGAACCCGATGGAACCGGTCGGGCTGGGACCGATACTATAATCTCGTAAACTTTTGGAACCGGTCGTTGGAACCGGCCCAAAACCGGGAACCGGACCGGATAACTCACTCAAATTTTTAAAGTTGCTTAACTCACTCAATTTAACTTTTTTTGACCCGAATCTTTTTAAAACATGTAGATTATGATTTGTACTTAAGCTTAGACTATAAAAACACTTGATTTGGTTAAAAATTGAATGAGTTACAAGCCCCGCAAGAAAGGGTATCAAATCAGATTTTTTTTATGTTTCAGCAATTAAATGTAATCTGACTTTGTTGTTCAAATGTACATAACTCACTCAATTTAACTTGTTTTGGCCTGAATCTTCTTCCTACATGTAGATTAGGATTTGTAGTTAAGTTTAGAATATAAAAACGCTTGATTTGGTTAAAAATTGAATGAGTTGCAAGTCCCGCAATGAAGGGTGTCAAATCAGATTTTTTTTTTTTATGTTTCAGCAATTAAATGTAATCTGGTTTTGTTGTTCAAATGTGCATAAGTCACTCAATTTAATTTTTTTTGACCTGAATCTTTTTCCTACATGTAGATTAGGATTTGTAGTTAAGTTTATACTATAAAAACGCTTGATTTGGTTAAAAATTAAATGAGTTACATGCCCCGCAATGAAGGATATCAAATCAAAAAAAAAATTATGTTTCAGCAATTAAATGTAATCTGACTTTGTTGTTTAAATATGCATAACTCACTCAATTTAACTTTTTTTGACCTGAATCTTTTTCCTACATGTAGATTAGGATTTTTAGTTAATTTTAGACTATAAAAATGTTTGATTTGGTTAAAAATTGAAAAAGTTACAAGCCCTGTAGGGAAGGGTGTCAAATCAGAATTTTTTTATGTTAAAGCAATTAAACGTAATCTGACTTTGTTGTTCAAATGTCCACAACTCACTCAATTTTAGTTTTTTTGACCTGAATCTATTTCCTACAATTTAGTTTTTTTTGACCTGAATCTATTTCCTACACGTACTTTAGCTTTTGTAGTTAAGTTTAGACTATAAAAACACTTGATTTCGTGAAAAATTGAATGAGTTACAAGCCCCGCAAAAAAACGTGTCAAATCAAACCTGTTCAAAAAGCAAAAACCTGGCAAAAACCGGACCCGGAACCAGTGGAATCGGAACCAGTAGAACCGCCGGGCCGGTTCGGTTCTTGATTTTGGTCGAAGCCGGTTCTCGGTTCGGGCCGGGTCGGGACGGTTCCGACCGGTTCGGTCCGTTTGCTCATGCCTAAGTTAGACGAATATCCTTATCAGGTGAGATGATATGTTCTAAGGAAAATATATAAAAAAGATAGGAGTTAATAGGAAAATCTATAAAAAAAAACTTACCTGATAAGGACAAGTTTCTTCTTTCTTTTCCCATTAATTTTTGTATGGATAAAGTGTTGAATGGTAAATAGTAAGTCTTGTATAATGTATACACAAAGTTTTTTTTTTGGATTGAATGAAGTGTCTTAATGTGAATCCTTTAAGTAAAAAAGTAATAACAACTTTTTATACATGTGATATTTAACTTGGCTTATAAATTATGGTATTAAAGGTTCATTTTATTGTAGCAGCTTGTGAGAACATGATAAGTGGAACTGGTATGAAGCCTGGAGATATATTGAAAACCTCAAATGGAAAGACAATTGTGGTACGCATTTACAAAAAAAAAATAATGAAATTTGATAAATCATAACAAATTATAATACAATTATGAAGTTTGAAATTCCCATCTTGTATATATAATTGAAAATTTTTATTGAATCTTTCATGTTAATGTAGGTTAACAACACTGATGTTGAAGGCGAACTTACACTTGCTGATGCTTTAGTGTATGCTAGGAGTAGACAGTTACATCTTTTATTTGGTTAAAATTGGGTACATTTTTCAAAGTATAATATCCTAATAAGATTTTTTGTAAAGTATAATGCTAGAATTTGGTAAAATTTTCAAAATACAATGTTTTAATAAGAAAAAAATATGCAATTACAATGTTGTAATAGTAAAAAATGAAAGTCGAATGCTAAAATATACAAAGCAATGAAAAGTACATTGGTGACATGGCATATTCCATAATTTCCTCATATTGTTGTTTTGGTAACTTTGACTTGAGCTTGTGTGGTTGCTCTTGGGTCCTCAATTGCACGGATACATGAATACATTGATAATATAATTTGGGATAAAAAATGATATATAAAAAAAGTCATTATTGATATTTTGCTTAAATAATAAAACATACATTTTCACACCGGGTAATGAGTTGTCAAAGGAGGTGGTTGTGGCCTCGGAAGTTGCTGGAGAAGAGCTTTGGAGGTTGCCAATGGAGAAAAGTTATTGGGAATCCATGAAATCTGGAGTGGCTGATATGGTCAACACCGGTGGTCGTCAGGGTGGTTCTATTACTGCAGCTCTTTTCTTGAAGCAATTATTGTGTTTTCTCCAAATAATTTAAGGTTAATTGCAAAATTACATTTTTACCCTTTGTGCTAATCACAAAGAACAAGTATTTTCATTTTAGATATTTGATTATTGGTCAAATAATTTTCATCAAAACAATCTTGTATTGTGTTTGGTATGTATTGGACTTTATCTTTCTTATTATTATTATTATTATTAATGTGCCAATTTTTTTATAACTTTATATGTATTTTTTTATACGTTCCCCGCGTTTTACGTGCATGGGGGGCTTAGAGGAGGGGGCAAAGTGGGCACCTGCATAGGGCCTAATTTTTTTTATTATATATTTTTATTTAAAAATACAAAATTATAATAAAGATAAGGGCCCTTTTTTCATTGTTCGTCCCGGGCCTTTAAGAATATTTCATTTTTCAGGACCGGCCCAGTTTACGCGGGTCATAATCTAGTGTTATAACAAGTCGCTTATTTTAAATTGTGATCCGTGTAATATACGAGTTATAACCTAATATATATATATATATATATATATATATATATATATATATATATATATATATATATATATATATATATATATATATATATATATATATATATATATATATATATATACTCCGGTACCTAAACCTTTTTTGAGCTTTATTTGTGTTTGACCAAATTTTAGGATACCTATCAAGCCTCCACCTATAGGGGTTGATTTAATAATTTAAAATTTTTATAATGAAATCTACCCTAATAAATAAAGATAATTTTGACAAATATCATGTTCTCATTGAATTTGACACATGTTATTTTCTAAGAGTTTTTGAATTATTTATTTTCCATTTGTCATTTTTATATTTTTTTCATTTTTATTTAATTTCCACCTATTAAATGTCACCTCATACTAATTAATGTGAATTAATGTATATAGTAAACCTTCAATTTGTGAATTCTTATTTCTATTAATATATCAATGAATTTCATTTATGAATTTATATTAACTAGTTTTATTAGTTTAGATTAATTAAGACAACATATATAAATGGTCCTTGTAGTTTACTTTAAAAAATACTTAATTTTTACATATTCATATTCAACATGATTATTTAAAACATGATAATGATTTTTTATTATTATAGATTGAATTACTTATTCATCATTTTATTTATATTTATTTCAAAATTTTAATTTAGAAAATACTTAATGTCTATACCTTATATTTAACTTTTTTAATCAACCCGTGTAATATACGGGTCTCACACCTAGTTTTATAATATATAATGACCGTCCAAATTTGTAATTAAGTGTGTGATCTATAAAAAATGTACCTAAACATTTTTTGAGCTCTGATTGTGTTTGACCAAATTTGAGAATACCTATCATGCCTCCACCTATAGCGGTTGATTTAATAACTTACAATTTTTATAATGAAATTTTGAAATATATAATGACCGTCCAAATTTGTAATTAAGTGCCTGATCTATACAAAATGTACCTAAACATTTTTTGAGCTCCGGTTGTGTTTGACCAAATTTAGGGATACCTATCAAGCCTCCATCTATAGCGGTTGATCTAATAACTTACAATTTTTATGATGAAATTTTAAATTATATAATGACCGGCTAAATTTATAATTAAGTGTATGATCTATAAAAAATGTACCTAAACAAATTTTGAGCTTTGTTTATGTTTGACCAAATTTAAGGATATGTACCTATCAAGCCTCCACTTATTGCGGTTGATTTACTAACTTACCATTTTTATAATGAAAATTTAAAATATATAATGATGGTCCAAATTTATAATTAAATGCATGGTCTATAAAAAAAATTGTATCCGAACATGGTGGGCGAACAAATTCGTGGTCAATGATACCAACTTGTGAATAATAATTATCGACGGTATTATTTTATGTATAATCACTTTTGTCTTCGTCTTCTTTTGTTAGCCTAAACACACCATTTAATCTTATAGTGGACCCAATGATTACCTACCAAACAGTTCAAACCATAAAATAAATTTAAGATACATTTATGGTCTTTACTTATATATTATTTCCTGTTTTTCTCTTTTTAATTTTTTAAATATTAAATTATTATTACTAATACAATCTTTCATACGAAAACAACTAAAAGCATTAAACAATCAAATATGGGTGTGTTCGAGACGGAGCTTTTGGAAGCGTTTGAAAGGTCAGAGGTTTTATCTTTTAGATTTTGACTAAACGCTCTAGTTTAAACAAAAAATTTCGTTTGGAAGTACGAACGTTTAGCTTTTAGTTTAAACAAAACACTTCAAATCTAAAATCTAATTCATGTAGCGTTTAACAAAACGCTAATGAGCTTTTGAAATCAATTTTCATAATTACTCTTAAAAATATATTTATATATTTCTTTATTTTTAATCAATTGTCCTTTTATGTAATCTTATATCCAACTACTTTTGCCGAACACTCATATAATAAATAAAAGTTATAGCTTCACGCTTCCAGCTATCCGCTACACGCTACCGGCTACTCGCTATCCACTTCCCGCTAACAACTACTTTTTGTCAAACACGCTCTATATCTCAACTAATATTACGTGTATGGTTTTTTACTTATATATTATTTTTGTTTTTTCACTTTGTTAAAATAATCCAATTTTTAAATCCATGTTTACAATTTCATTTTATTTCATTTTATGTTTTTCACAATTTTATAACTTAATATGTTATTTCGTTTTAACGTCGAAGTAAAAATTGAACATATCTTGGTTTATTTTAAAAATAAATAATTCATCTCATATATATAAATAAATTCTATATTTATTATCCTTTATTTAACATATTTGTTATTATTCTAATCCCTTTTTTTAACATAAATAATGTTAGGCATATTCTTGTATAATTTCTAATTATCTACCATTTTGATCTTTTTCAATATAAAATAGTTATTTTTCTGGATGAGGTTTTGCAGCTCGATATTGGTTGATTACATCGGATAGTGGTTTTTTACAAGAATGTTGTAAATGTTTATTTTTAAGGAAAAAATGTTTGTAGACATACTTTTGGTTTGACATGGGCCATAAGACATCTCATATGGTTCATTTGTTGTTATGGTCAACTTTCATGGTGATGATTATCTTAAACTTTATTTACATAAATTATATCTAATACCTTTAGTTTTGTCAGGTTGACATAACTACCGATCAAAACGTTGTATTCAACTGGATATATTATTTGACTAAATACACCACATAAAAATTGTTGTTATTATTTATGTTGAGTTATAAAAAACTCATCCTCTAAATATAAAACTGTTTTTGATAATATAATAAATCTTGTTAATATTTTTAATTTTTATTTAATTTATTTGTGTAGCATTTTTTATTTCATCATTTTTGGTACATAAAAAATTAAAAAAAACAAATACAGTTTGTATTAAAATAAAAAAAGACAATAAAAATGTCACAAATATACACTTTAAAATGGTCAACCCTTGTAATGTTAAATAGGGCATCATAACAAATTTTGGGTACAATTAAAATCCCCACTCTGGTCTTCATTTTATGTACAATATTCACTCTTATCTTAACGTCTCTTCTTCACTCTGCTACCATTTTCCATTCTTGCATCATCATAATTTTCTTTTGTTATCCAAAGAAAAACTCTTCTCTTTCCTTTTTCTGCAGTTCATAATCTGCAAAGCCTTCGGTATTTGGCTCATCATAATCTTTTTTTCATATCTAAAGAAAGACTACATGCATCTTCCTTTCTTTGCAATTGGAAATTACTGTATTCAATATTCAGACTTGGTTGTCTATTGCATACAAGTTTATTGTTTGAAGATCTGATATATTGTCAACTACTTTGCCATCCAAACCATGATCAGAATAGAAAAGTAACCTAGCTAGAATGGCGGACCCGGTCACTAGTACTGTCGTTGGAAAAATAGTGGACTTGTTGTTTAGTGCGGCTAAACGGGAGATTGATTACGTCCGAAATCGCACTAAAAATGTTGAAAAGTTGAAAAGTGAAACTCAAAAGCTCAAGGATACGAGGGAAAGGATTCCACAACTAATCAAGGCAGCTAAAGAAAAAGGAGAAGCTCTCGTAAATGGTGAGGAAGTGAAAAACTGGATGAACAAGGCAGGCGATGAAATATCCAAGGTGGAATTATTTCTTGAAGAAGAAGCCAACGCCAAGAAGACATGCTTCAACTTACAACCTTGTGTCAATTTGTGCACCCTCTCCCATTACAGTAAGATGGCGAAAAACAAGACCGCTTCTCTTCTGGATCTACAAAATGCTGGTGAATCTCATGAAAAGTGTCTCTCCATTCCCACTCGCACCCCAGGATTGGTAGACCTCTACCAACCAAAGAATCTTGATGGTATTGATTCCCACAAGTTGGCGTTGAGGGATACCATTCAAGCTATCAAAGATGAGAGCAATCAAATTGTTGGAATTTATGGATCAGGAGGTGTAGGGAAAACTACATTAGCCAAGGAAGTTGCTGTAAAAATGAAGAATCTATTTGCAGACATTGTGTTTATAACTGTCTCACAGACTGTAAACGTTAAAGAGATTAAAGAAAATGTTGAAGTAGCTGCAAAACGGATAATCAATGGGGAGAAGATTCTAATCATTTTAGATGACATATGGGAACCACCGGTCCTCTCAGATCTTGGCATACCATGTGGGAAAGACCACATGAATTGCAAGATTTTGTTGACGTCTAGAAAAATAAACGTATATGAAGCGATGAACGTTGATAAGAAAATACCTGTAAACATTTTGATACCGACAGAAGCGTGGATCCTTTTCAAACGTGTTGTGGGTGATGAAAAGATAGCAAACCAAGATAGACTGGAGAAAATTGCAAATGATGTGTCTAAAGAATGTGGTGGATTGCCACTTCTCATTGAAGCCGTGGGAAATGCTTTAAAAAGTAAACCAATTGATAGATGGGAGGCAGCACTTAAACAACTACAAAAGAATGCACCTGTAGATATCGATCCAGAGATACGCCAAGCATTTACTAAGTTGAAGCTGAGCTATGACTTACTTGGAAGCGAAGTAGCTAAATGGTGCTTCTTAATGTGTAGTTTGTTCAAGGAAGATGGAATCATAGATATGTTACGCTTAGCAGAATATGGGGTGGCTCTGCAGAAATTTAATGATCCGGATAGCATTAACGATGCACAAGAAAGTGCCCAAACGGCAGTTGACATCCTCACATCCTCTTCCTTGTTATTATCTGAGGGGGACAAAGTAAAAATGCATGATGTTGTTCGTGGTGTGGCTTTGTTCATAACTTCTTCTTCTCAAGGCGAAGAGAAGGATAAGTTTTTAGTGGAGGCTGGAAAAAATTTGACAGAATGGCAACCAAGAAACAGAACCTCAGACAAGTACACCAAGATCTCACTCATGAATAATAGAATTCGTAAGCTTCCAGATCATCAGCTTCATTTCCCACACCTTGATACTTTCCTTATACGAAGCAATTATCTTTCCATTATTCCTGATGATTTCTTTGAAGGCATGAAAGAAGTTAAAGTTTTAGATATGTCTTTAAATGAGATCATATCCCTACCAAAATCACTGAAGCTGCTCACAAAACTCATCACACTCGATCTAAGTGGCAATGAATCTCTCGATGAAATTTCAATACTTGGGGAGCTAAAAGGCCTTGAAATTCTGAAGGTTAGAGGGACCGGAATTAAAGTGATTCCTAAAGAGATCGGTCAGTTGATCAACTTAAGGCTATTGGATGCGGGCGAATGTTACTATTTATCTGATGTAACACCTGGCGTCATATCAAAGCTCACTTGCTTGGAAGAGTTGTATATTGGAACAGATGAAGAGAACGCAGTGTCTCGCCTTTGTCTTATGGAAATAAGGAAATTGAAATTCTTCAGAGCTCTGCATTTTTCAACGAATTCAAATGCTTGTCATCTTTTTCCTGAAGGTACCTACTTCGAAAAGTTGCAAGAATTCTTTTTTCAATTTATTGATATTGATACAGAGAGATTCCTTTTGCAATCTGATTTTGATCGATCAAAATCACATTTAAAACGTCGACTACGCATTGCAAGGTCTAAATTCCCATTCAAGATGTCAATCAAGAAACTATTTCAGGAAAGTGATGGTATAGAACTAGACTATATACAAGATTTGGATAACATCATACCAGACCTTTATGTAGAAAATACTAGTGATAAGTTAAAGGCTATTGAATTGTATAGTTCTGAAAATGTTTCATGCTTGGTGAAGACAACGATTGAGGATGAGGATGCAACAAAGGAAAAGCTTTTCTCCCAAGTGGAACAAATCCGCCTGCATGACCTTAAGAACCTAAAGCTTCTTTTTGATTGTTCATTTCAATATATAAGCTTGCGTAATCTACAAGACATTACAATTTCAAGTTGTTCTTCCTTGTTGACGGTGTTCCCCTTGAGTGTAGCACAAGGGCTTTACAATCTGAGACGTATACAGATTTGGGATTGTAGCAGTTTGGTGGTAGTGATTTCTGGTGGAGATGAGCAAACAACTGTTAGTGACATTGAGCAAACAGAGGATATTGAAATCGAAGTGGGCATACATGATGCAAATATTGAGTTCCGTTGGCTTGCCCGTATCGACCTTACAAATTTGCCCCAATTAAAGAGCTTCTACTCTGGGGATTCTACAATCAAATATCCTTCCTTGAAGTTTATCCAGGTGAAAAATTGTCCGAGCATGAAGTCTACATGGGGTCACGGGGTCGACGATATGCTCAATGTCGACGATACGCCCAACCACAATTTTACTCCTAAAGAGGGTAAATTGTTACCTATAGAGTGCGAATTGTTACCTATAGAGGGTGAATTGTTACTTTAATGATCTTATCGCAGTGCACCATGAGGCATGAGGTATGAAAAGACAAGTATATATATATATATATATATATATATATATATATATATATATATATATATATATATATATATATATATATATATATATATATATATATATATATATATATATATATATATATATATATATATATATATATATATATATATATATATATATATATATATATATATATATATATATTCAAAAAACATTCATTTCATTTTTTTTTTTTAATTTTTGAGAATTCAAAGTTTATCTTTTATTGAAAAAATAAATAAATATATTAAAATTCATAATTTTTGGTAATTTTTAAATAAAATTCATATCAATAGAAAAAACCGAATTCTTTTTTTTTTTCAAAATTAATGTTGAGATTTTAATGTGAATCATTAACTGTTTTGAATTTTTATAAAATAAAAAAAACCACATATGAATGTTTGAACGCTACATTTCCAACAATTTTGGATCATCTACATGTGGATTTGAATAAATTCACCTACGGTTATTGTGTATAAAAATCTTAAAATTCACATGATCTTTGCATATAAAAATCATTAAAATATATCAATTTGTTGGTCCACATTCACAATTTTATGATAGACATAAATTAATAATATATATGTAAATAATCGCTAAAATAGATATATCAAATTTATATGTGAATTCGAATAAAATTTTGCTTTCACATGTGAATCTAACTAAATAAAATATAAATTTACGTAGATTCACTTGATTTTTTTGATGATATCAACATTTTACGTAAATATATTTGCTAATGATCGTAGGTGAATTAACTCAAATTCACATGTAAGGAAGCAAGTTTTTTATTTTTTATTTTATTTATTTATTTATTTTTTTTGGTATGATCTTTGTATACGCCTGTCCAATGTATAAATCTATACCTTTTCTTTGGCTGCTGATGTTATGATTTCTAAATTTCTCAATTGATTTATTTGTTAATTATTAATAATGATTTTCTATTAAACGTAATCCATAAATTACTATCATTTTAAAATTATATAGTTATATCAGACTTTAAACGATATCTACTAGTTTTTTAATGAACTTAACTCAATTCTTTATTTTTCTTTAAATTATTTTGCTAGATAAAAGTAATAAAGAATGTGTTGGTGCAAGAAGAAAACATTTCCTCGGTAGGGTCATTAAACTCCATTTTTTTTTAAGGACAAAGTTTTGTAGAATACTAGTAAATTATATATTTACAATGGAATGCACATAACATATTCAAGTGTTTTGCATTATGAATTCATATAACATTGGCTAACACTACCAAACATACATTTTCGGTCACTATCTAAACAGATTACACGTAATCCGTTAAAATACATGAGTGAAATGTTTTTTCTTACCGATTGATTTCTAGTACATGATTGAAACAATTGTAAAATATTAGTAAAATTATATGTTTCCAATACTATGTGCAATTTAGCATAAAAGTATATATAATAAAAATGTGTGATTGTTTCTTTGTTTCATATCATATTCACTTATTATCCTTTTCTAGTTTTTATTAGTAACTAGTTTATAATCCGTGAGAATTACAATTATAAAATTAATTAAATTTTATAGCAAAAACTGAAAATTATTAATCAATTATTTCAAGTAAGTTATTTTATATAAATTATTAATTAAAAGATATTTTTTTAGTTATATAAAATTATAATCGTTGATTTAAATAAATAAATAAACTATATCATCTTATAATATATATTAATTTTATTTCTTTTATTCTTTTGTTATTAATTTAATATAATTAGAGTGTGAAATTTAAAATTTGAAATTTGAAATGAAGAAATCAATTATTAATTTAATGTAATTAGAATGAGAAAATTAAAATTTAAAATTTAAAATGAAGAATTAATAGGTTGGCATATGACATGATAGATGTGTTGGAGTCTAGGGTAGGCTATGCTACTCAAAAAAATCTCAATTAATGTAAATTTTTTTTTTTTAATTTTAGTTTAAGATGCTATTTCTAAGACACCCTTTAGACACCCTATAATCATTTCCATAAAAAATAACCTATAATCAACTATTTGTAATCATCTTTTTCGGAAAACAATTCAATTTCAACCGATAAAAATATTTCAAACATTAATTAGGGTTTTCTAAATTGTAAAATAGGGTGTCTTTTTAGCCAACCCCTTAATTTAATTAGTTGAACCAAGAAAACATATAAATTATTTTTTGATTTGTTACACGATTCAAATCTAGATTTTAACCCAAAAAAATATTTTGTTTTTAATGTATTATTTTTTTGTTTTGTTTTTATTTTTATTTTTTTCATGTTACATATGTTTATTATATTATATATAGATTCTTAACTTCATTTCTTATCTTTTAACTGTAGGGATGGAGTTGTTCTTCGGTGTGGATTTTGATTTGAATCGCAGTGAGCTATGAAATAATTGGTAATTTTAATGATATTTTATAAAAATTACTATTATGAACGAGGTTGTTGTGTGTATTTTATTTAGGAATGATATGAATGATGTAAAAAATATTAAGTTATTGTGTTTCCAAATAATCATTTTGTGTGGAAGAAAGCATTTTGGAGAATCATTTCAAATTTTGGAGTGAAGTAACTATTTTTCTGTGTTTTATCGCTATCAGTTTAGTTTAATGTTTTTTTTTTTTGAACGGTGGAAATATTATATAAAAACTAGCAAGAAGTTAGAAAAGAACAATTACATAAATAAAGGAGCAAAGTTGGATTATACAACCAAAAAGACCGTCCAAACTTTGCTTTCCTACACCTATTAGAAATCGAAAAAAAATGCCCTATGAACAATATCATAAAAAATGTTCGATTTCCTAGGAAGAATCTTGCCGAAAACCAAATTATTACGGAAATTCCACAAATACCAAAAAGAAGTAAAAATCACCGCTTGAAAGACCTTCTGTTGACCATCCCTTAAAGGAATCGAATCTGACCAAGAAAGAAGAGATTGCACTGTAATCTGAGCTGGAGTCTGAACACCCTACCAAATAGCAATACGCGACCATATGTCAATCAACTCACTACATCTAGAAAAAAAATATGGTCAACTGTCTCAACATGACGATTACACACAGGACACAAGATGGAGTCCACCGTGATTCCTCTTTAAGAAAGTCTCTCTCTAGTGGGGATACTATGTAACCGAATTCTCCAAATAAGAATATTAATTTTGATGGGAATCCAATTATTCCATCGAGTCTCTTCCCCTCCTGAAAACACCATACCGCCATCTAGAAAAGATCTAGAAGAAGAAACCGAAAAACTATCTGTGACATAAAGGATCCAACCCAATCTATCCGGACGTGACTCCAAGTGAAGATCCTGCATCATGGAAATAACATTATCCCATTGCGTCTGCTCGACACCACCTCTAGGGGCACGTCTAAAATTCTCTAACTCCCAACCAATGTCAACCTGGTCTCTAACTGTACAATAATGATGGTTATCAAGGGCATAGATTCTATGGAAAATAAGTGATAGGGGCGAATCTCCCAACCACACATCATGCCAAAACGACGTAAGTCGCCCATCTCCGACTCTAAAAGGACACATAGACTGAAGATCAAGACCTTTATCCCGAAGCAGACCCATCATACGAATAATACCATTCCAAGGACCAGAATAAGATCTTTTAGGTATCAAATATCTAAAACCACCATCTGTACCATAAATAGATTTGATCAAACAAACCCATAATAAATTAGGGAAATGATAAAATCGCCACCACCACCGAAAAACCATAGCTCTATTATAAGAGAACAAACTACCGACACTTAACCCACCCTCTCCTCTAGACGCAAGGACTCTATCCCATTGAACCCAATGCAAACGTCTATCATCTAAGTCTGCACCCCAGAAAAAAATTTCCCTCAAAGCCTCCAAAGAGGAAATAACATAAATAGGAGTCACGAACATCGACATCAAATAACTTCCGAGAGTACCCATTTGACCAAAGTAAGACAACCACCAATGGAGAGATTCTTAGTCTTCCACGCCGATAATCTACTTCAAAACCGATCCAACAAAGGATTCCAAACAGTAATCCGGGACATATTCTGACCAATCGGGATACCTAGATGAATGAAAGGAGGCACAACTGGATTACAACCAATCATATTTGCCATTTCAACAACCTGATTATAGAGAACCCCAACTGTGTAAATTGATTCTAAGACCCGAAGCCATGTAAAAACATCTGAGGATACGTATAATACAGTTTGCATTCTCAGGATCCCAATCAGCTAAAATCATGACATCATCAGCATAAAGAAGATGTGACAACTCAGTCCCATAGATTGAAATCCCAGTAAAGATATTAGCCTCCCGAGCTCTAGATAAAGCCACATGAAGACCATACATGGCCAAAATAAATAAAAATGGAGAGAGGGGATCTCCCTGCCTCAAACCTCAGTGAATCTGAAACTCGCCAGTAGGAGAACCATTAACTAAAACTGATGCTCTAGCAGATCTCAACATCTCTAAGATCCAACCAACCATCGAGAAACAAATCCCATAATCTGCGTAATCTCACGAAGATACTCCCAAGAAAGAGAATCATAAGCCTTCTGAAAGTCCACCTTAAACATCATTAATGGATTTCCATAAGCCTTACTACAAGCCACCACCTCATTGAGGAGAAATGGACCATCAAGAATATGTCTGCCTTTAATTAAGGCTGACTGCTCCGAACTAACAAGACTGTCAATCACCTCCACTAACCTATTAGCCAATATTTTACCAATAATTTTATATTGGCATCCAATGAGACTAATAGGTCTAAAATCCAAGGTTGTTTTCGGGTCTCTAACTTTCGGGTTCACAGTAAAAAAAGAAACATTACAACCCTTCGGAATGGAAGAGTATTGCCAATAATTTTAATGTGTTAAATCTAACTATTTTTGCTTCTAACCATGGGGACATTGAGGGGGAGCAAAGTGGATAGCTGCATAGGGTCTATTTTTTTCTTTATATATATTTATTTAAAAATAAAAAATTATAAAAAAAAATAAGCGCCACTTTTTCTTATTCATCTTGTACCTTTGAAAATATTTAATTTTTGAGGACCGACCCTGCTTCTAACAATATTTTATATAAGAGTATAGTTTATATTTATACTTCCTCTATAACATAGGGATCTCTTTTGTAACTTATTGTATTATAACCATCGACAATACACACCTAACTCATTGATGATTTTTTCACGATCGAGTTAAGATTTTCACCCATCACATACGACATCTCAAGTTTTTTTTTTTTTTTTTTTTTTTTTTTTTTTTTTTTTTTTTTTTTTTTTTTAAGATCCATCCTCATTCTCCTTTGACCTTCATCAAACCCTCCTGGCTCGCTTCTACAATTCATACCTTTTGCTTCCTCACGGTTTTGCTCTCCTTAATTGGTTGCTCAATATCCATAGTAATCTACTCTCATGCTCTCGAGTCTACCGATCATCTTCACCTTCCTCTACCATTCCTTCTACACATAATCTTGTGTGTTCCCTCAAACTGAATGTAGATGGGTCTCGAACTCTCGATATAAACTTTGGCATCAAATCTTCTCTAATATCACTACAAGAAAAAAGCCGAAACAGCTATGGAGTGTCTTTTCATTGTTATTTTGCAACAGATCATACTATAGAATGTCATTTTGTAGCTAATTTGCTACCGCATTTTCTATGGAATGAATTTTCCATAGCAACCATAGGAATTGCTACGGAAACTATTATTGACTAGAAATTTGTTGGTATATAGCTACCAATATTTCTATGGAAAAACCATTTGTAGCAAATTTGCAACAAAAATTTTTACAAAAATACTTTCAAGTTGTAATTATGAAAAATTAAATTTTGTGGTTAATCTGTAGCGAAATTTTTCAACGGAATAAAATTTCATAGTTGATTTGCTATGGAAGTGGCATTCATAGCTATTTACCTATAGAATTATGCTAACGAGATTTTATTTCCGTTGCTTGTTTTGCTATGGGAATAAACTCCTAATTTTGTTACGAAATTAAATTTCAAAGCAAATTTGCTAAGGAGTTCAAATTCATAAGCATTTAACTATGAAAATTTGCACCAACGATAAAACTTGTGGAAGTTTGACTATGGAACCAATATCCGTTGCAACTTTTGTTACGAATTTTGTTAAGAATAATTTTTTTGTAAAGTATTTTTTATTATAATGCCATATTGAATTCCGTGGCATAAAGCGGGCCTTCCAACTCCTATATTCGCAAACCCACAAGTTGAAGAGACAAATTAGGGTAAATCGATGTCATCTTCTTCAAACAGTAACGTGAGACTGTGCGGATATGGAGATCTGGTTAGAATGTGCACGACATGGACATTAAAGAATCTTGGTCGGAGGTTTCTTGACCATACTAACTACAATGATGAAGACATAAATTATGGGTTTTTTCGTTGGATCGACCCACAACTCCTGACAAGTGGTATAGAGAGAAGATGTACGAATTGAAAGCTCAAGCCAATAATGAATATGTTAGTTTAGATCCCATCTCCCTCGATGCTCCTGTCAAATTTCATATGAATGAAGTCTCGCCTGAAAGCTGTTATTAATGGGTATTATGCAGAACATATAAAATCATGTGTGTGCATGCAACCCTAATTCTTGATCTATGTTTACTCTAACTGAACATACAACTTTGAACAACAAATAAGAAAATCTAGGATACCTAGCATATTTTCAAAATTATACTAATTAGGGTTAGGAGAAACATACCTTGATTGTTATTGTAGAGAATAAAAAAGAAACTTTCTTGTTAATCTCTTGGTAGCAAGCACCACCAGTGTCGCGCATCTAATGGTTCACTCACAAACCCTAGCAACCAAGGAGCTTGAAGAAGGAGTGGATAAGAGATGCAGAAATCGAAATTCCTCTTAGGAATGAAGGCTTGGACGAAATTCAACCCCGAGGGGGTTTATATAGGTGATAAGAAGGTATTGGATAAGACAGATATCTCCAAGATAACCCTAATCCCTTTACTTCCTCCCTAAGGCATCCAAGGCACCCTTAAAGCTTAAGGAAACCCTAGAAGGGATTCTAGAATTCGCCCCCTTATGGGAGGTTCTAGAATTCCTCAATGCTCAACTATTGAACATTGTCACCTTTAATCCTACTTTTAATTAATCCAATTAATCCCAAAATTAATTTCTGATTAAGTATTTATTAAATATTACAATTTCTAATTAATATATTATTCTTATAATATATTAACACATCATTTATTTTGATTTCTAATTAATTTATTAACCATATAATAAATTAATAAATTAATCTCTCTTTGTAAAAGTTATCATATTCGATTGCTAGGTTTGAGGGCTACCCAAAAGGACCGTGCTACCATCAATTCAAGTTTATACAAATTATAGTTAATGACTTAGACACATAATCCAATAGTCTCCCACTTGGATAATTCTAATAACTATATCTATTAGTACAACTTCTAAACTGATCAGCAAATTGTAGCTTTCAAAAGCCGTTGTCGAACTCTGACCCAGTCAGTTACGTGTCCTAATATAAGTGATCAAATATTCCTTCGTTCTACAAGATATCGAACAGACATGAGACATAGATTATAATCAATCCCATAGTCCAAGATTTTGTTTCCCAATTTTTGATTTATGACGACTGAAATCAGACTACCAATCGAACACATCAATTCAGTCTAGGCTTGACCAAACACTTCAGATGTCGACATCAAATTATCGAGGGGCCAAAAGATATCACTTTTCCCGTTAGAAAAAAAGGAACAAATAAACTTTTACTTATATGCTTGTACTATTTACTTATCAAATCATACACACCAATACGTTTTATATCATCAAGTTACTGATTCGTTTACGTATTATCAATGGACATCTGACTTGTAAACAACAATTATTATATCTCCGTTTCAAGAATATAAGATATTATCGACTCAAAATTACTCGTGATAAAATCTATTGATACGAAATGTTGTCATCTTTTTCCTGAAGGTATCCACTTCGAAATGTTGCAAAAATTCTTTTTTTAATTTATTTCTATTGATACGGAGAGATTCCTTTTGCAATCTGATTTTTGATCTAGTTCTATACTATCACTTACCTAAAACAGTTTCTTGATTGGCATCTTGAATGGGAAGTTAGTCCTTGCAATGCATAGTCGGCGTTTTAAATCAGATTTTGATCGATCAAAATCAGATTTAAAACGTCGACTATGCATTGCAAGGGCTAAATTCCCATTCAAGATGCCAATCAAGAAACTATTTCAGGTAAGTGATGGTATAGAACTAGACTACATAAAAGATTTGGATAACATCATACCAGACCTTTATGGAGAGAGTATTGATAAGTTAAAGTCTATTAAATTGTATAGTTCTCACAATGTCTCATGTTTGGTGAAGAAAACGGATGAGGATGAGGATGCAACACAAACTTTTGTTTCATCCAATGACCTGATGCTTGGTTAAAGGAAAACAACAAAGGAAAAGTTTTTCTCCCAAGTGGAACAAATCCGCCTGTATTACCTTAAGAACCTGAAGCTTCTTTTTGATTGTTCATTTCAATATATAAGCTTGCGTAATCTACAAGACATTGAAATTTCATATTGTGGTTCCTTGTTGACGGTATTCCCGTTAACTGTAGCACAAGGGCTTTCCAATCTGAGACGTATAAAGATTTTAAGTTGTGACAGTTTGATGGTAGTGATTTCTGCTGGAGATGAGCAAACAACTATTAGTGACATTGAGCAAACAGAGGATATTGAAATCGAAGTGGGCATACATGATGCAAACATTGAGTTCCCTAGACTTACCCATATTTTTGCCCCAACTAAAGAGCTTCTACTATGGGGATTCTACAATCAAATATCCTTCCTTGAAGTTTATCTAAGTGAAAAATTGTTCGAGCATGAAGTCTAGATGGGGTCACGGGGTAGACGAGATGCCCAACGTCGACGTTATGCCCAACCACAATTTTACTCGTGAAGAGGCTCTTAATTTGTGACTTGAATGATCTTATCTAGGGATGAGCAAAAGGACCGAACCGGCCGGAACCGGCCCGAACCGGACCGGAACCGGGAACCGGCTTCGGCCAAAATCAAGAACCGAACCGGCCCGGCGGTTCTATCGGTCCGGTTCTACCGGTTCCCGGTTCCTACCGGTTCTTGTCGTGTCTTCAAATGTTGGAACCGGTCCTTGAAAAATAGCATCATACGGTTCCGGTTTTTGCCGATTCTACCGGTTTTTGCCGGTTCTACCGGTTCCGGTTATATCGGTTCCGATACTTACCGGTTCCCGGTTCCAAAAATCTACAAAAATAACGTCCCGGTCCCGGCCCGACCGGTTTCATCGGGTTCCGGTTCCGGTACCGGTTCCGGCCGGTTCCCCGGTCCATTTGCTCATCCCTAATCTTATCGCAGTGCACCATGAGGTATGAAAAACAAGTATCCCAATATATATACAACTATTTATATACAATTTTTTTAAATCACACATATACATACAAACATTTCAATACTTGAAAAAAATTAAATAAATAATCATTAAAGAATAAATCTAACGCGTCAGAATTCATTGCCGTTAAAAGTGGATTCCAATATTGGAAGCGATAATTATACTAAAAACTCATATCATTTTTTAGATGTATTCTTTTAGGCAATGTTTTTATTTAAAAA